>NW_024871012.1:4420000-4477500 GCF_019054845.1 Dipodomys spectabilis
CACACGCGCGCACACACACACACACACACACACACTGTAACCTCTTGTTACCCTGTCATTTGTTTTCTCCATGGACTCTGTCTCCTAGTCCTCATAGGCCTTAGGAGGAAGTAACTTTGAAATAACCAGACCACTTTTTTGGGGGGGAGGGTAATTAACTTACTTCGTCGTTAATAGAGACGTGATGTACAAAGGGATTACAATCACAGGAGTCAGGTCATGAGTCCATTTCCTTTTGTTCAGGGTTATCTGTTCCCTCACTCTCTCCCATTCCCTCCCTCCAGTCTCTACCCACAAGTTGTGTAGTTCACGTTCATCTGTGTCCGGTAAGCTCTACTTCCGCACTTTTTTACCCTTTTTTTCCCTCGAGCTTGGTAGCTCTCCCTCTCACTCTCCGTCCTGAAGATATACACCCAAGTCTTTATACCATATATATAAAGTATAGAAAATAGATCATCAAAACCTAAAACTAAACAAAAAGAAGACTATTGCTTCCAAACTTGGAGTTTGTTTTAGTATATATATTGTATATAAATTATTTTATGTAATTATTTTATATAAAGATGAAGAGGCATCTTTGGCATTGCACCTTTGTGAGTCTCTCCTAAGAGTTTCCTGTTTTGGTCTCACTGTGTGTATCTAGAATCCTGTATAATTTTTCATATCCCAGTTTTAGATCTAACTTCCACATAGCAGAGAGAATATGTACCAGTTGTCTCTCTGATCTTGGCTTACTTCGCTTAACAAGATTTGTTCTAGTTCTGTCCAATTATCTGTAAATGACGTTATTTTATTCTTTCTGATGGCTGTGTAAAATTCCATTGTGTCTGAGTACCACATTTGTTAGATCCCTGTATCTATTGTGAGCATCTTGTGGCTTCCCTATCTTGTCTATTGTGATTGGTGCAGCAATGAACACAGATGTACAGGTGTCTTTATCGTATCCTGTGTCATGATGCTCAGGGTAGGTGTCTAGGAGTGGTATCGGCCCACTTTTTTTTTTTTTTCTGCTTTCAACATCCTTTATGGGAGACGTCCCTTGTCCTGTTCTGTTCTTGGCCTTTTTGTTGAAAATCAATTGATTCATTTTTGGGTGCTCTATTCCATTTGATTGATTAATGTGTCTTTTTAAATAAGGTTTTTATTGTGAAAATACTGTACAGAGGGGTTACAGTTACATAAGCAAGGTAATGAGTACATTGTGGCCTCCTTCTTTGTTTTTCCCCCACCATCCCTTCCCTCCCACCTCTACAACTACACTCTGCCCCCCCACCTAAATTGGAAAGTCCATTTTTCAACATAGTGTCTTGTACCTCTCTTTGTTGCAATGGGTCCACCTGTATCCCTATTTAAACATTTTGTTTTTTTCCTTCTCCTCCCCAAATTAGAGCAGTGTACATACAAGATGCAGGGCACTGACATCAGATACAGTGAAAACAGGGTTTATACTGTGGGGGAGGGACATACAAAGAAACAAAAAATCACGTGGTACCTTATAAATACATTAGAAACAATAGCAAGAAAGAAAAAACCATTGTGTCCCTATCTTGAGGTTCATTTTGCTTAACATCATCTTATCTGGTCATATGCACATACTTTTGACCTTTTCTGCTTGTCCTAGACATATACTAGTCATTGCCAATAAGGGAAACCATGGACCTATGTTTCTTTGGGCCTGGCTTACTTCACTTAATATTTTTTTTAATTCTCTGTTTCTCCTCCCTTCTTTATAAGACGAATTGCTTCTGCTTGGCCTGTTAGAAGACTCCTTGCAGATTATACAATCAGCTGTTGCTGACTCTAGAAACAGTTTTCATTCCAGAAATTACTCCAAAATTTCAAAAATAAAGCCAGCTCACCTCTTTAAACTCACTTGTTTGACGCCTCACCAGTAGTGTACGGTTCCATAATCTTAGTCAGCTCGTCTTTGACTAACCCCAACACTAAATAAGTTTGAAAAATAAAGAGAACTCTGCCTTGTGAGAGGGCACTTGGAGTGTGTCATCACCGGCAGGCAGCCCACCATCGGTCTGCTAAGACAAAGTAAACGGGCCCCTTTCTCCACGGATTTCAGACTCACATGTAGTTTTTCAAATGTGAATTACTGTGGTTGCCAGGTGAAAGGAACTGGTCCAATCCAGCGCTCAGGTAAAATGCACCTGCCTTGTGCTCCACTCAGGAGCTCGGACTGGGTGAAGGGTGGCATCAAGGATGGCGCAAGGTGGGAGAGAAGAGTCAGGCTCCGGGAACGAGGGCTCGGCACTTGACGGGTTAAGCACATGCTCGCTGTTCTGTGGGGAGTGGAGTCTCCCTGTTATGAGGAAGTCTGACCTGCGGTACCTTTCACCTGCCTTTTCTCTGCTAATTCCAGCAACGTACAGTCAGACTTTCCACAAAGGGGCAGCCAAAGGTGAAACAGCCAAGCAGAAATTGTATTTCCCAACCAAGGGAACATTTCAATTCTAGGAAATCAATTGAACCTCTATTAAAAACAATGACACGTCTATGTGCTTTCTGCAAACAGGAGGCTTCCTGTTGGAAGATGGAGAGCTGCCTTTCCCTGGCCTGCAGAGCGGCCTCATTTATCCCGGCTGCACCAAGTCATGCGAGCCGAAAGGCCAGGCAGTTAAAGATGTATGCTTTGCTTTATCAGACTGCTCTGAGAGAGACTCTTTTCCCTCTCTTGTTTTTCTTTTTATCCCTTCCCGGTCTGTTGTCCTTTTTTTTTTTTTTCTTGCCCAAACTTGCGCCTAGAAAGGGAAATGGGAAATGGTGCTGGGGGGGCCAGGGGCATTGAGCCTCCCGTGGTAGGAAGGATGAGTCAGTGAGGGCAATCTCCCGCCGCCAGCCACCCCCCCTCCCAGAGAGGGGGTGTGTACCTCAGTGCCCCTCGTGAATCTTTTCTAACCTCTGTTCTGCGCAAGGATTTATTTGTTTTTCTAGGCAGACAGGTCTGGCTTTCTGCAGGCCCTACGAAATGATCTGTCACTGGCTCGCCTAATCACCGGCAACCGGCAGCTTGCCAGGCCAAGCAAATGGATGCAGCAGCTTAGATCATGGCAGGTCTTCTCATTCATTAGATGCCTATCTTGGGCCACCCAGAAAATGGTCTTTTTCAATCTTTTTTTCTGGAAATCTGCAGCCCCCAAACATCCATCGGAGCAAAGCACTATGGGGAATAAGAGCTGTGTGGGCTCATCACTGCTTGCCGGCTGAACTCCTTGATGCCTACTAATATTGACATAGCGATACAGCGCGAGATGGCTTGCCGACAACCTGCTACGTGATAATGAGGAAAAATATTGAGCTGCGAATGCTTAGTCAATACGTCTTTTCAGTTTCATTTGTTTCTCTCCAAGCATTCCTCCCGCACCCCCTTCCTCCAGCTCCATGAAATTCTGATCTCTGTGAACCACCACAAGGCCAAAAATGGTGGTATGCCTCAAGTGGTAGAGTGTCAGCCTTGAGCCCAAAAGCTCAGTGACAGTGCCCAGGCCTTGAGTACAAGTGCCAGTACCAACACACACACACACAGATATTAAATCCAGGCACCAGTGGCTCATGAGCTGAGGATCATGGTTCAAAGCCAATCCAGGCAAGAAAGTCTGTGAGACTCTTATTTCCAATTAACCACCAAAACCCCAGACATGGAGTATGACTGAATTGGTAGAACACTAGTCTTCAGTGAAAAAGCTCTGGGACAGTGCCCAGGACTGAGTTCAAGCCCCAGGACTGGCACAGGCACACAAAAGTACAAATTAAACATGTCCACTTGTAGGTGATAAGGACATCAGGTAACATGTATTGGTTGTACTTATATTAGTAAGCAATCTAACATGTACAAGTACTTGTGGCTGTAATCTATTTATCAAATGGAGCAACCACATGGTGTGGTGGCTCATATCTCTAATCCCAGATATTCAGGGGTTGGAGATTGGAATTAGAGTTCCAAGCCAGTCCAGGGCAAAAAGTTAGCAGAGTTCCTTCTTAACAAACGAGATCAGTACAGCGATAGAGAGCCGGCGGACAGGAGGATCAGGGTTCTGTGTAAGGATTAGGGCCTTGTCTGGCAAAGTTCTTAACTCTCTCTGAAAAATAAAGCAAAAGTATGTTGGATGTGTGGCTCAAGTGATAGAGCGCCAGCCTAAGAAGCTCAGGTTCCTGAATTCAAACCACAGAAGCTCCAAAGAAATACTAACTATATACATATATATACACATATACACATGCATGTATATATATATATATATATCTATATATAGGTATATATATATCCCAAGCAATTAACCTACAACTTACTTACACTTGAGCTACAGTTCCACTTTCCTAAAAAAAAATTTTTAAGGTGTTTGTAAGCTGGGCACTGGTAGCTCATCTCTGTAATCTTAGCTACTCAGGGGGCTGAAATCTGAGAATCTTGGTTCACAGCCATCCCTGGTAGAAAAGTCCTTAAGAGTCTTATCTCCAATAAACTACTCAGAAAAAGCTGGAAGTGGCGCTATGGCTCAAGTGGTAGACTGCTAGCCTTGAGCGCAGAGAGGCTCGGGGACAGTGCCCAGGCCCTGAGTTCATGCCCTTGGACAGGCTAAATAAACAAATGTTTGCAATTTTTAGTGCAGTTCTCCCATCCCCCAAGTGAAGCCACGTTTGGACGTCAGATGGTTTCCCCTGATGATGAGTTTATCCCCATGCACACGAGGGGTCCCCCATGTAATTTGCTCTCCCTATTGTGACCTGTGGAAGCTGACTGTGATGTTGACTTGCCAGCCTTGTTTTTTGTTTGTTTGTTTGTTTTTGTTGGTCATGGGCCTAAACTCTGGGCCTGAACACTGTCCCTCAGCTCAAGGCTGGCTCCCTACCACTTGAGCCATAGCTCCACTTCTGGTTTTCTGGTGGTTTATTGGAGATAAGAGGCTCACGGACTTTCATGCCTGGGCTGGCTTTGAACCATGATCCTCAAATCTCAGCCTCCTGAGTAGCTAGGATGACAGGCTTGAGCCACGGGTGCCCGGCTGCCAGCCCTGTTTTCTATATAGGTTTTTGTCTTTCCAAAGCAGCAGTGGAACCAAACTGAGGACAGAAAAGCCATACCAATACGTTATCTATTTAAGGCTACTTTGCAAAAACTAAAAACAAGCTAGAAAAAGTTGCTGCATTTCTCAGTGCCTGTAAAGCAATAGAGCTCCCGGCTCAGAATTTCTTTGATCTGTGAGGTAACCTTCCCTCAGCAGACTCGCCTTCTCCCCCTTCTTCTCAGACCCCTGTCCAAGCTGGAGACATCTAATCCACGGGCAAGAGCTACCGACACTGGTTCTACATATGTTGTAGAAGCATATCTCAATAAAAATTACCATGCGAAGTAAAGCCTGCTGCCAGGAAAACCAAGAAGCAAAGATTTCTCATGGTCCATTTTGTCAAATCCCATTTTTAGTCTGTGCTTTGAATCTTGTGGTTATAACAGCTCATCTCTTTCTGCCAAAACAAAATAGTTTCTTAGTTTTCCCTTTCGACGTGATTTCCTATAGTCCTATAAATGTTCCTCCAAATGTATTGAGTTTATATACATCTGAATTAAGTTTAAAACATTTGTCTTCCCTTTGAAATGGGTTTACCTTCTAATTTAACTATTCAACAAGGGTCATTGTGTCATGATAGTAAAATTTCCCATTAACTAGACTCAATTTATAATCAGGTGTCCAATGATAGAAAAAGCAATTTCATACTCAGAGGTAAAATGGATCCAATAAAAGTATATTAACCAGCCAGGCACCAGTGGCTCACACCTGTAATACTAGCTACTCAGGAGGCTGAGATCTGAAGATCATGGTTCAAAGCCAACCCAGGAAGGAAAGTCCATGAGACTCTTATCTCCAATAAACCTCTAGAAAACCAAAAATGGTGCTGTGGGTCAAGTGGTAGACCGCTAGCCTTGAGCTAAAGAGCTCAGGGACAGCGCCCAGGCCCAGAGTTCAAGCTCCACGACTAATAACCACAACAAAAATAAAGCATACTAACCGCATAGGAATGCTGTGAGGATAATTTAGTTGAGTTTTTGCCTACAAAAGCTTCTAATACTTTGTCTTGTATATAGTAAGCCCTTAATGAGTGGTAACAATTATGGTGATAAAGATTATGGGGTTGATGATGGTGATGATAATGACGATCGTGATGTAACAGTGTTAATAATTTTGGATGGAATCTTTTAGGAGATGGTCTAGACTTTGCTGCAAACGTTCTCTTCCTTAGTTGCCTAGAAACGACAAAAGATAGCAAGATTTGCAAAAGGAAGCCAGCAAGAAAATAAGTCATCTTTAAAAAATCTGAAACAGATATCAAAGTCTTGTTATTTTTTTTTTCTATGAGTTCTAGAAGTGTAGTCCTTGCCTATAATCCCAGCACTTGGGAAGTTGAGGGAGGAGGATCATGAACTTGAGGCCAGCCTGTGTTATGGGCTAGTAGTTCAAAATATGTTTTATCTCAAAAATAATTGTTTCCTTATGATAGAGAAGGCGATGTTACAGTCCTGGGCATTTTCCCTAATGACGTTGGATTCATCCTAAATTAAGACCTTCCAGTCCACTCTAGAAATATTTATAATATAGGTCCTTGGCAAAATGTGCATTTCACGTTCATGTTTTTGTTTACTGTACTCTAAGGACAAGAAGGATATGTAAAGATTCCACATATTGTTTTCAAGGTTCAGGGATTCATACAAGAGCAGGTGGCCCAAGACCTAGACGTAGTCTAAACTTAGTTTCTCATTTCCTGTATGAACTGAAATACATTCCTTAAATAATTTTGGGAGCTCAGTTTTTCCAAATGGTGCATCAGGTTTAATTGGGCTTGTCAATACTACTTTCAGAGCTACGCCGAAATCAGAAGAGCGCTCTGCTTCCTGCTTGAAGGCATTTTGCTCTTCTTGGTGTGCTCGTGTGAAGCCAAGGGCACTGCCCTTTTCTTGGATCAGCTCCTAAGATGGTACTCACACAAAGGAATCTACGCACTTTAAGTCAGCTGAAGGAAACTGGCTGCGTGAGTGGAAAAGTAGAATATTTTCTTCCCCCTTTCCATTAGAGAAACCTCTTAAAAGTCTTATATATTCTTAACACAACCCGACAAACTGCTTGCAAACCAGATACAGAATCAGCATAATTAGAAAAAGGAAGGATGAAGGGAAGAAAAAACAAAAGCGCTCAAAAAAATTCAGCGGATGCAGAGAAGGAAGAAAAATCTGAACGTAAAATAATCCATTTATTTTTAAATACCAAGGAAGCTAAAACACGGGTTGTTGGGAGAGGAGGTCAAATCAGTGGTGCAGATGAGTAGACAAATGGAGAGAGGATGAGTGGGCAAATACAGTCAGAATATCCAATGTTCATGTGTGAAAAGAGAATCTGGTAATGGGAGGGGAGGAGAGGGGTGGGAAAATGGAGGACAAGGGATCAAAGGACATTGACCAAGCCCTACTGCCCCCAGAAGCTGACAGGCTGCACCGAAACATCCTGGTACAACGGGAGACAGTGGTTGTAAACGTGCACTCTTTGGAAAAGTAGCCTTGGCATCACCTGGGATGTGTTTCACGATGCAGAAACTCTGGACCTACTGTCTGGATGATGGACTGGACCCCGAGCATTTGCTTGCTTGAGACCACTGGTACAGCCCTTCTCTCCACAGTTACTCTCAGACCAGCAGGAGATGCCTCACCCAGAGAGCCTACAATCTGTAGCTAATGATTGTTGGTACTGAGAGACAGAAGACTGTCCCTCATCTTGAGAAGAAAGGCTGCTGCCTTTTATGTGGCAGATACTCCATGGATACAGATGAAAGCTAGTCTCCAGCTGGGATCACATCCACGCAGAGCCTTCAGGCTTCTCTTTCTTCTTCCCGCCCCCCACAAGAGGATCAGCCCCCTCCCCCTATAAATCACCAGAACTAAAATCTCTATATCTCAGTTTCTGCTGTTCAAGAACACAACTTACCACCATTGCTGCCAGAAATAAACCTAAGATGCAGACTCTATGTCTAGTATTTTCTTGCTTTTGACTTGGCAGATGGGCGAGTGGCTTGGGGTAGACGGATGGTCTATGGGCTGCCAGAGAATGAATCTAACCAGACTCTTACCTCGGAAGCTCAGGCGGAGGGGGGGAGGATGTGATTTCTTGGGCTTTGATAGATATGAAAAAATAGCAACCGTAAAAACTGTAAAAACTGTGAAAGTGAGTATCTGTTGCTAAGGACCGTGGATTTGCTGAAGGAAAGAATATGACAGACTCAGATTTGTTCATAATCTAAAGCAAAGAGTACCAGAAATCACCACCATAGCATTTCAAAAGAAGCAGCTCCCTAGGCCAGAGGGAAGAAGCAATGGAAGGGGTCGCCTGCGGTAGGAGCCTCAGAACTTCATGTATCTTTGGGCCGGGGCAAAGCTCCTGTGATAATAGAGAGCTCTCGAGGATAACACAGGTGTCAGGAGTGTCATCAGACAGACCTTTTGTCTCTGTGATCTCTAAGAATGAGTCCACGAGGAAGAAGTATTGAAGGAAAAGGGCATCAGCGCTCCCTCTAGACAGGAGCGGTCACGAGGGAGAGCACTGTGTTGGGTGAAGGTCACTGGAGAGCACGCAAGGCCTGCCCATCTCCAGACCCCATCACAGGCTCCACACAGCCGGCGTGAGCTCTCTGTGCATCTGTTCACGTTGGATACCCAACGTGGCCACACCTGCGGGATCCAGTCGGTCCACGCTACCAAGCAACTCCTCCAGGGCTGAGGGGCCATGGCGTGAAGCCCAGGGTCTGCATGTTTG
Organism: Dipodomys spectabilis; assembly: GCF_019054845.1. Classification (NCBI taxonomy): domain Eukaryota; kingdom Metazoa; phylum Chordata; class Mammalia; order Rodentia; family Heteromyidae; genus Dipodomys; species Dipodomys spectabilis. Next base: position 4,428,805 of record NW_024871012.1, read on the forward strand.
ACTGCTCGAGGCCAAGGTGATGTGGTGTCTACGAGCCACGCAGAGAGAGGCACCAACTCCACGGGAGGACCGTGGATAGCCTTGCTGATAGCCTTGCCAGCCTTTTATTATTTTTCTGCTCTCAGTGAAAGAGGGAGAAGGTGAGGCCTGGGTCTTAGGGGACAGTGTTCGCATACATCAGTTTGTGAACCTCGTAGTCTCGTTTCTCTAGATCCACAGTGGAGGCAGATCAAGGGAGGGAGAATCCATCTTGTGCTCTCCTTCTGGATATCAGGCCTTTACCATTAGTCAAGGCTCTTTGTAGGCAGCTGGCTGAGCCCGTGAAGGAAGAACATCATTGCATATCAACACCATTACCGGATGTAGTGGATTATATCATTAGGATGAAACTGGAGAGTGTGTCTGGGAGCAAATACTGGGAAGGCAGGCCTAAGAAAGACAGACTCTAAAGCCAGAGAAAAGAGAGTTTATAGCAGGAGCGTCCTCTTCTATGGTACAGGATAGAACTCTCTTTCCAGAGTAGTAAGTGATGCTTCTAAAAATACTGTTAGATGATTCTTGGAAGCTTGAGAAAGGCATTAAAGAGGCATTCAATCAAATGGAAATGGCAGAAGTACCCTAGGAAACCATGAGAAAAACTCAAAAGGCTTAAGAACACTGGGCATGCTAGCATGGGTGTAGAACACAGCTGCTCATTATCTCTAGACTGACCTGGAGAGGGCTGCATTTGTTAATACAATAAGTGTGCAGAACACAGAAGCTGAGGACAGGCCTGCTTTCGGTCTTCCGAACTCCTTGTGGAGAAATGCTGCAAGGCTTGAGTTCTTGAGATTCGGTAGGCACGATACGATTTTGAAATAGCCGAGGAAACACAATCTTGGGTGTCAAGTTGATTGGATTGAGAAATACCTAGAAGATTATAAAAGCATACCTCTGGGTGTGTTTATGAAGGATTTATTTTCATGACATAATTACATGATGAGGCTGTGACCTAATGAATTCAGTGAGTAGTTTAATCCACTGATGAATTTGTGTGTGCACACATGTGTGCTTGAGTGTGTGTGTCAGTTTCTGCTGTTTGAAATCAAGGACTCAAGTGAGCTTGGGTTGCTTGTTCAGTTGGTGCCTTATCACCTGAAGCACAACTCCAGCCTGTTTTGGGTTGGTTAGTTTGGAGATGGAGCTTCATGGATGTTTGTGCCTCGCTTTGAACTCTTGATCTTCCGGTCCTCAATTTCCTGAGTAGCTAGGATTATAGTAGTGAGCCGCCAGCTCCCAGCAGGATTCAAAATTTGAATCACCTCTGAAGAAGTTTGGGACTATGGAACCGAGTACTGACAGAGGAAGTAGATTGCTGCCGGTATGTCTCTCGTGCTGCATCTTGCCCTGGTCTCTTCCTGCTACGTCTCTGCGTGGCTTCCTTTTGGCCATCATGTGAGCCTGCCATGATGGATGGTAATCTCTAAAACTGTGAGCAACATAAATCTTTCCCCTCTAAGTTGTTTCTGCCAGGTGTCTGATCATTGTGACAATAAAACCATAGCACAGTTAGCAGTCAGAGTGACAGCCATGATCTAGAGAGACAAGTTATAGTACCTGGTGTTCCTGGAGTCAAGACAAATGCCCACACAGAAGGTACTGTTAGAAATATGCTATTTTTAATTTTATGCACGTCATGTGCATAAATACAAACATTATATATAATGTGGACATGAGCCGTGAGCCAGGGAAAGGCAAGGGAGGGGTGATAGATGCTAGCCACATATTGATCTTGAGGGTTGACATGCAGCTACACCACAGTCACATCGTCATCTTCTCTAGGTCTAAAAAGCAGTGGCGAGGTTGCCAAAGCTAACAACCAGGCTGTGGCTCAGACCAACTGAAGGGCCGGGCGCCAGTGGCTCACGCCTGTAATCCTAGCTACTCAGGAGGCTGAGATCTGAGGATCACGGTTCAAAGCCAGCCCGGTCAGGAAAGTCTGTGAGACCCTTATCTCCAATAAAGCACCAGAAAACAAGAAGTGGCACTGTGGCTCAAGCAGTAGAGCGCTCGCCTTGAGCTGAAGAGCTGAGGGACAGCACCCAGGCCCAGAGTTCAAGACCCACGACCCACAAAAAGTAAATTAAAAAAAACGGAAGAGGCCGGGTGTTGCCAACATTTCATATTCTTGCTTTCCTTTCTTTTTCTTTGTTCTTTTTCTCCAGTGCTGGAGTTTGAACGAAGGGCCCAAGTGCTGTCCCCAAAGCCTTTTCTGCCCTCTATCACTTCAGCCGTAGCTCCACTTCCAGCCTTGGGGTGGCTGACTGGAGACGAGAGTCTCCTGGAGTTCTCTCCTGAGCTGGCTTCCTAACCACAGTTCTCAGATTGAGATCTAGGACTGAGAACTAGGATTACAGGTGTGATCCACGGTGTCTGACTAACGTGACATTTTAATTGCAACCTCTCCTTTTACAGGGCTTTTCTTAGGTGGCTATGGGTAATTGAAAGAGTGATTTTTGTTTTGTGATTTAAAAAAAATCTATGACTCTAAAGGACATGCCCTGAGGAGGCTGAGAACAGGGAAGGATTCAAGGAAAGTTCTCCACACTCCAAGATGAAGGCAAAGGAGGTTGAGCGTCAGGCTCTTCTGAGATGACTCCCTTCCGTTCCTGAAGATAATACTAATGTTCATTAGTATTGCTTTCACCATATTTCACATTTTGTATTGAATTTTTCTCTTGCAGTGATGCAAGAATAGAGACTCCAACCAAAAATGCATACGTATGTATGTGTGTATACAACTATGTACGTATGCATTTGTGCATGTGTGTGATATGTGTACACGCTCACTCAAAAGTGATCGAGACATAAATGCAAGAGACCAGAAGTTTTCCTCATCAGTAGAAAGTTACAAATCAGTGCTGAGTTTCCAAACTGGAGCCAGCTCCCACATCCACAGCCCACGGGCTGCAGAAATCACAATTCCAGTCACAGAAGGTCCCAATGGGACCAATAGCAGTCATTTTCCTCCCAGTGGAAGCCGCAGACATTTACTACATGACCACATGGCTGGAAAAGAAAAGACCCAGTTGTTGCAAGATTTGTTGCATTCAGCATCCAGGTTGACTCTGGTACAAGGAACTCACCTACTCTGCTCTCCGGTAAAGCACAAATGTAAGAGTACAGGAAATGGATGGATTCACGGCACAGGTTTGACCCACCCTGGGAAATTTTGGTATAGGTCCTCACTTGATTGTTATGTCCCCGGATTCCCATTCAGTGTAACCCAAGTAGATATATTTACCAGTTGACATAATCTCCCATTAGTGCTTTGATTTATAAAGTAGGAGCGATTGTAGTGTGGAAATCAGATGGGAGCCTTTGAAAAAGATCCCATCTCCCTCAGCAATTAGAGTAAACAAAAACAGCACAGTAACAAGACTACCGCTGCATTACAAACACGCAGAGGTGATGTTCCCATCCCCACCCTGCTTCCTTCACAAGCCTAGCCCCAACAAACCCGACTGAGATGGTAACAGCCTCAGATGCACAGTTAGCAGAGATGCACACCAACAATCAGAGCACGTTACGCTGTCAGGACACACACTTACCCGTCAGACAGACTAAGGCAAGGTGTTCTCATGGCCTCTGTCCTAACAGATTGAGGGATTGGAACAGTCTGGATATTTGGGGAAATTAGGATCATATTAATTGAACCTGATGCCCCCAAAGTGTCATGTATGATAAGTAACTTGGAAATGCATATGCAACTCACAGAATTTGGAAGAGGAAAAAAACACGTTTCCTAAAATAAAAGACAAAACTCAACCTTTAGTGATCTTCTCGAGCTTTTTGGCATCATTGTTGCCCCAGGGAATAAAACAGTACCCACTCATACGGTTGGATTGAAGGGTGTTGGTTTTGTTTGGGGTCCAGAAAAAGGAAGTGCTCAGTGGAGTTTAACATCTCATTTTAGAAGCACTGGAACAAGATCCCAGTGGCTTGGTGACTTCATGAGAGCAGTGTCATCTATGGTAGACTGAAACGCTTCATAGCATTTGGCAAGATAAAACAAGACAGTAACCACAAAAATCTCTTACACTTTGGAAGCAAAACCATGCTACATACATCAACCCATCATACATCCTTCAAAGAGCAGGACCGAGATGCTACTGAGTCTTTGTAGAAGCTAAGCCTCTAACTTGAGGAATAAAAGGACTGTACAAGAACCACTTGTCATAAACTAATTATTTTAAAATACTGTATACCTCTTGCAGCAATCCACAGACATACTATAACCAGAATCTGGTTCAAGCTAGTCTGGAGGACATGGGTAAGACACTTGAATAGCTGACCAGAACCAGGTCCCCTTGGAGCCTATGCTTCAGCACACACCTCAACCATATGGATATTTTCTCTAACTAAAGAAAGAGGAAAATTACCAAACTCCATTAGCAGAGTTACTTTAATCAGTGGATGCAAAGATAAGGCAGATGGGAGCTTTTCCATGCTCCAAGGGTAACTCTTGGTAAGCACCTCTAAGAAAAGACTCTCAGTGTTTAAGGCTTCAGATACCACACAGCCACACCCTTGGAATGCTGACATTCCACCAAGGTAAAAATCTAGAGACTCGTGATCAGGGCAGACTTATAGGCCTGATAGGTTAGTAGTATGAAAGAATTAGATGAAAGGATGGAGGAGAATAAGATCTGAACAAGTAGCAGGTAACTGGACTTTGAGAACAAGCAGAGATGATGGAAAGCTCTGCGCCTCTTATTATGCCAATCACAGGACATGGTTGGCACAAGAGCCATTGTACCTCATGGTGGACAAGGTGGTCTGGCCAGCAAATGCCTTCTGATCCTTTGTCTTTGACTACCACACACAAAAGATTGACAAAGATTGGGTGAGAGATGGAGGTGATTCCTGGGTCAGAAGCACGCCCAGCCCTTCCCGATGGTGATCTCTCCTTGTTCTCTCAAGTATTTTACCTGAGTGCAAGAAAAGCAGGGTTTTTGGTCAGGGATGGGGTTTGGACTCAGGGCTTCGGTGCTATCCGAGATCTTTTGCTCAAGGCTAGCACTCTACCGTTTTGAGCTACAGTGCCACTTCCAGCTTTTTCTGTAAGTAGCTGGAAATAGGAGTTCCATGGACTTTTCTGCTCCAGCTGGCTTCAAACCACAATCCTCAGATCTCAGCCTCCTGAGTAGCTAGGATGACAGGTGTGGGCCATTGGTGCCCTGTGAAAAACAGATTTGTTGGATGTAACATCTAAGTTTATTCTGAGACTTCTGATGTATAATAATCCTTAAAAACAAACAAGCCAAACCCAGAGCGAGTGGTGTTACTGAACTTCTTCTGGTAGTGGCAGTGGCCCCTCCCCAGGGAATAGAGTCTGCCTTCTTGTCCTCAGGTCTCAGCTGACACATCTATGCAAGGACTGACAGGTCTGGTCCACTGGTGCTGTCTCAGACGCATGCATTTCACTTACTGAGATGCCGACGGCCACGGGCAGGAGCAGACACGAGGGTCTGGCCATTCACCTTCTTCTTGTGTAAGATTTTCCACAAATAACCAATCTCATGAAGATGTTACCTCCAGAAGCATGAAATTACATAGGAAATAAGTGAGGGGAAGCGGTAGTGGGTGCTTGTGTGTCCCCTTCCAGCTTACCTCCATCTGATAGTGTGAATGTGCATATTGCCTTCGAACACTTCATGGATGCCCCATGGATGGAGCATTGTCTCTGTTCAACAGGAGCTGCTTTGATCAAAAGACCATACCCCGTCACTCACTAAATTAGACCTTAATCATGAGTGACTGACTGTGGGCACACCAGTCAACCTAAAGTGGGATTAAACTCTCTAATACAATCTTTGCTGAAGTGTTAGAGCCAGACAGGCTATGAAATCATAGGCATTTAAATGAGTTAATAATTCTCCAAGCTTTAGTTTCTCAGTCTTTAAAAGAGAGATTATAGAAGTAATAATCTCATAAGGGTTTTTTGAAGATTGAACAGGCTAATTTTGTCAATGTACTTAGAAGAGTAATGCTTAAAAATGGCGGTAATTGTATTATTTTCCATGCCAAAGGGCAAATCAAAAGCATGTTTTTATCAAAAAGTTGTATTTATGCATATAACAGTGTGTGTGTGTGTGTGTGTGTGTGTGTGTGTGTGTGTGTGTGTGTGTGTGTGTATTACTTCCAAACTATAAATAGCTTCAAGAGAACATATATCTGAATCATGGAGTTAGGAACAACTATAAAGTTTGCAGGTTCTAGTACAAAATGAAAATGCTGAGTGCATTGTCCAAATATTATCAAGAATTTCAAGAGAGAAACAGAAAACTCAGACCAAATAGAAAGCTTTTACGAACCTGGAGCCTTGTGACCATACAAGTTCTATTCTCATGAAGGTAGTCCTGCTTGAAAGCATACAAGGCTCACTCGTTCAAGGAGGAGAATGTGACTTACCACATGACTAGGACATTCCTAAAATGTGCCAATAGCACAGACGTTGGGTAGACAGATCATTCTTTTTTTTGGGAGGTGTGTCTGGTTGTGGGGCCTGAACTCTGGGCCTGGGCACCGTCCCTCAGCTCTTCAGCTCAAGGCTAGCGCTCTACCACTTGAGCCACAGCGCCACTTCTGGATTTTTCTTTTTGCTTATGTGGTGCTGAGGAATCGAACCCAGGGCCTGGGCATGCAAGGCAAGCGCTCTACCACTGAGCCACCTTCCCAGCCCCAGACAGATCATTCTTAAAAATGTTTTCAAGACAGTAGTTGGTGATTATTGGCAAAGATCTATTCATCTAAAAGATATGTACAAGTTACCACATGCTCCTAACTTCAGGAAAATAGTGTTTCTCTGAGATTGTATTTGTTTTTATAAATGTACGTGCTCAGGTAGAGACGCACATCTTCTATTTGTCTCTTAAGACTTGGAAATACTTGGATCTTTTTTCCTTTGTTGGAAAATACCTTCTTTCTACCTGCTGCTACTTCCTAAATGAAAACTTATTTCAATACTGTGAGAAGAAAACATAGAAACAGATATCTATGGTGTTGTGAGCTATATATGGACCTGAATCTGAAGCTCTCTATGGAAAATTCTTGCTTTGGAGAGCTGTGAAGTCTGTGCATGGCATTGTGTGCTGTGTTAGAGTGCTCCGCGGAACATCAAAGCTAGGAAATATATTTAAAGAAAGCCATTAATCGCTTTCTTATCAAATAACATTTTCCAGTGGAAGATTTTTGTGCCGAGAGAATATCCTAATTAAAGGTAACTGGGAGGCATGAAAGAGAAATCAATAGTGCTTATAAACAATGGTTAGGGTGGACGGTGCACACAGTAAGGAGTGAGCGTGGATGGAGCGCAGAGAAGGTAGAGGGTCAACAACGCAGATGCACCTACTTCCTTCTCTGGAGAGGTTTCTCAACGGTAGCAAATGCTGTGATCTTCCTCTTGAAGCATCACAAGGGTCGTTCATAAATATATCTCTATTTTTGTAGGTCAATCCCTGGGCTTAAACTCATGGGCTCATGCATTCTCCGAGTGCATGTTCACAGCTTGGACTCTACCACTTGAGCCATACACACAGGACAGCTTTTTTTTTTTTGCTGGCTAATTGGAATCTCTCAGATTTTTTTCTGCCCAGACTGGCTCTGAAATTTGATTCTGTGGATCTCAGCCTCCTGAGTAGCTAGAATTGAATGAATGAGCCACCAGAACCTGCCTTTCAGTCATAAATATGCGATCGGTTTGATTAATGCTCATCTTAATGTCCATATGGTGGGGGTAGGTGGTACAAGGTCTGGTTAATACTAATTGTGAGATTGTTGCAAAAGGTCATCTGTGTGCGTGCAGAGAGGCCTGGCTTAGCACCTGTGGCTTTGCTTTCCCTGGTGAAGACCACTGATCAACACAAACAGCAAGCTTCCTCCACAACCAAGGGGAACAATTAGGGTATCTAGCAGTAAGTCGTATTAAATATGCTGAAATCCCTAAGCCCCTGGAAAATTCCTATCTACCTCCTTGCCTTCCCGTGATATGAGCTCAACTTCTCTTTCTCTAAGACACATACACCTTCACAATCTGACTGTATTAAAAAGACATGCATCAGGGTCTAAGAATTACTTAGTCTTACTCTGGCTTTGACTGGTATACACAGGTCAGTCTTTTGCCAATAAACCTAATTCAGTGCTAAGGATTCAAGAGGTTTAGCAACAGAGCTTCTTGTGCCAAATATTCTTCACTTTTCTCCTAAAACCGATGTTGGTTGCATAGCACTTAGTGAAGCCCGGTAGCTTTTTTAGAGAAAGGGGAAATAGCTCTAAGGGATTTTATAGTATGGGGTAAGATTGCTTTAATACATCACTTTATTGAGAAAAGTGACCACTGATAGTGAAGGATTTGGCTATGGAGAGAAGCCTCGCTGGCATAACTTCCTGGTGTGGACAACAACAACAACAAAATCAACCTTTGATTGATTCTTAATAACATCAAGTAACTCTATTCCACTCACGACGCCAGCCATTCTGCAAGAAGCAGGGCCTTTTAAGATGCATGTTTTCTGTTAGGAGCCTACAAGGCTGAGAGAGGTTAAGCAAACTTGTTTTTGCTTTTCAGCTAGTATTTAGAGAAGTTCCCTGTACCTTCCTGATGGACCAGAAGACCCGCAGAGCAAAGTGTGGCTCAACACCCAGGGAATTCCCACCCAACCCTGGCGGGATGTGATGGCACACACGTGCCTGTAATCCTAGCACTCGGGAGGCTGAGGCAGGAGAATCATGAGTTCAAAGCCAGCCTAGGCTGCATGGCAAGACCCTCCCTCAGGAAACAAAATAAGAAAGGCATGAGAACATCATCTGCGGCAGCCAGGCTGGGTGGCAGGCCTGGAGGGGTGTCCAGAACGGGACAGGCTAGCTCAGCAAGGAAGGACCCCCGTGAAGAGAAGACGATTAACAATCTCGGCTCCATTAAATTTAAAGCAGCTGCTAACAGTAGGGGCCTTTCCATTGTCAATTATATGAATTTCCCCACCACTATGTCATAGCAAGGAGCAATTACAGCACATTCATCAAACACTGCTTCCCGCCTCTCGGTTCTGTCCATTAATGCCACAGTGGCAGGCCTTAGAAATCCTGGAAGACAAAGCTGACGTGCCCGCTTTAATTGTTTCCAGGATTTGTGGTCAGAAACAACACTAGGTGAGTGGTAGGGGGTCAATTACCTAATTAGCGAGTGATAGGCTAAGACCAGCTGAACTCCCACAATGCACCAAATATTTACATACCAGTTCACTTTTGCCAAGTGCTCTCACTCCTGTTTTGCTTCAGGTGGAAGTCTACCCTGCTACTGGAAGGGTAGTATTGACTTATTCTGTCTCTTTTTACAATGGAAGAAATAAAAATTGTGAGTCTTTCGTGGCAGAGACAACACTACACCTGACGGCGGAGTGTTGCTCCCGGTGAAGCTCATTCTAAATGCCTGGCTCATTCCACCCACAATTATTTGGGTCTTTGTTGTTTGTCGTGTGTTTGTGTGTGTGTGTGTGTGTGTGTGTGTGTGTGCATGCGCGCGTGCGCCCAGTACCTGACTACAGTGATTGTTTGAAGCCATTAATTTTTGAAGTAGTTGGTGTTGTGGCCACAGATTTTTTTGTAGCGTTCTTAGCTTCCACTGAGTCTGATTCAGAGGAGCAGCAAATGACTAGTCTTGTCTCCTGATGACAAATTCTGGCAGAGGGCCAGCCATGAATAACCCCATAAGTGACAGAAACGAGAGAAGCAGCAAGAGCCAGAAAGTGGGGAGAGAAAGGTGGTGGGAAGGAGTGAGCGCAGGAAGAAGATGAGCGTCGCGGTGGGCTCAGGAGGGTCGGCTCACCCTGCGCAACCTGCGACCTCGCCGAGTGAAGTGCGCACCCTTCCGCAATGCCACCAAGGTGGAGGTGCGTTCTCAGCAGACCAGGGGGTGGACGGGAGCCCAGACTAGACAAATACTAAGTTCTCTCTCGTGACAGCTGACTTCAGATGAGGCCTTCCAAAGGAGGCCCCCAGGGTTTCCACATGAACATTCTGGCGATCGCAAGAGAAACGGTCACGGTGCCAGAGGAGTCCCTCTTGGTTCTGTGCAATAAAGCGCCTCCATTTCAAGCTCAAGTTGTTTTAGAACAATTGGCAGGTATTGGGGAAAAAGACAAACCAAACCTCTCCTGTCCTTCGGGCAGCCTGCCATTGCTGGAAGTGACCAGAACGCTGGCAGATGAGTTAGTAGAGAAGGGGAGCCGATGGTGGAGAGCTCGGGTGGCTACAGAGGAGAGAGGGAACCCAGAGAACCCCTGGGAGTCGTGCCCCGGCTGGGTCGCCTGACCGGGAGCCAACCATCCAAACAGCAGAGTTTGCGCTGCCATTTTGGCCAAGTACATTATGGAAAGAGATGGAAAAACCCAGCGGGTTCACGTGAACAGATGCTTCTGGGCGGACCCCACAGGACCCTAGTTCCCACGGGGACAGGAGAGCTGGTTGCAGAGAGGATGAGGCTGGGCACAGCTCGGAGGCAGACGTTGCCGAGGCCCGCGCCCCCCGGGCAGTCCCTCCCGTCGCCCAGCCTCTGCATCTGCTCTCAACTTCAACTCACCACCTCAAGTTTCTGGGGGTGTCCTGAACCCCTGGCCGGGAGGTAAAGCCATCCGATACGCTCTTACCCAAGTGACCAAAGAGGAAAATCATGATAAGAAACTAAAACAACTCTGATTTTAAAATAAATGACTGTTCTCGGGATTAGGAAAAAAAAAAACCCAACTATTCATCCAGTTATCTATCACTGTGATACAAATTACCCCAAAACTTAATGGCTTAACACAACCATTTTATTTTGCTCACAATTTAATTAGCCGGGCATTTTAATGAGCTTGGAGAGAGTACAGGCTGGTCTCCGGTTCCTGTGGCATCATCTGCAGTTACCGATCTACATGATCTACGGGCTGGAACGTAGCATCTCTACCCAAGGTAGCATTTTTTTTTTAATACTGAAAACTTCAGGACACTGTATGTCTCCGTCTGTCGCTGGATCTCTCTTTCCTATTTATGGTCTGTCTGTCCTCCCCCTATGATTTCTCTCTTCCTCCCTCTGTCTGTCTCTCTACAGGGCACCCTGATGGCTAAGGTATGTGCACGGGGCTCCGTTTTCTGACAACACAGCCCACTCCGGGAAGTCCCACTTCTAGATGTGGCAGGAAAGAAGTTGCCACGCCTCTTCTAAGCATCTGCGTTTGGGCGGGCGACATCAGTTTCTTTTGCCCCGGGCTATCGGTCCAAGCCTGAATCGAGCCTGGCTGGATTCGGTGGGAGGACGGCCAGCACCCCCGGCCGGCGGCAGCAATGTCAAAGAACTGGTGGTCATCTTAAATCTACTCAAGAACGCAGTAGAGGTGAGACCCACGTTGCCCTGCACCAAACTGTGCGACGTGTAGAGTGCTCATCCCTCATTTCTTCTTTTCCATGGTGACAAAGCAGAAGCGCAACACGTACAGAGCGGGTCCTCACCCACCAGCAGACGCCGACCTCCAGTGGCCCCGGAGGAGTGAGTGACCGAGTCAGGAACGAGCCGGGACGTGGAGCCTGTACCCGAACCTGCGGCCTCTCGGGGCCGGGTCATACCCATGGAGCCTGTACCCGAACCTGCGGCCTCTCGGGGCCGGGTCATACCCATGGAGCCTGTACCCGAACCTGCGGCCTCTCGGGGCCGGGTCATACCCATGGAGCCTGTACCCGAACATGCGGCCTCTCGGGGCCGGGTCATACCCATGGAGCCTGCACCGGTACCTGCGGCCTCTCGGGGCCGGGTCATACCCATGGAGCCTGCACCGGTACCTGCGGCCTCTCGGGGCCGGGTCATACCCATGGAGCCTGCACCGGTACCTGCGGCCTCTCGGGGCCGGGTCATACCCATGGAGCCTGCACCGGTACCTGCGGCCTCTCGGGGCCGGGTCATACCCATGGAGCCTGCACCGGTACCTGCGGCCTCTCGGGGCTGGGTCATATGCGTGGAGCCTGTACCCGAACCTGCGGCCTCTAGGGGCGGTGAGCACCGCAGCCCTCTCTCACCTGCAGATTGGCAGTTTTGCCAGAATGCTGCCATTTGCTGGCCTCAGCCTCCCAGCGGGTGGCTTGTGAATGTGACTCTGGTCGGTGAGGAGTTACTCAGAGACCCAATTTTCAGTGAGTCTTTACAAGAAATCCACCCTTAGAGCCATTGTGCACAGGAAGTATAATGTGATTAGGGAGGATCCGTATTTAAGCCCTTTTTCAAAATGAGTTAAATACGAAGCCATCCAAGGTAATGGATGGAATGAGACCGGAGCCCTGGCGATCTGACCATCTGACTCTAAAACCTCTCTTTCTACTGTCTGTACCCGGCTTCTTAATACAATTTATGAAAGAAAAAAAGAAGCTTCAGAGAGGGACAGGGATGGAAAAAATGTCATCTTTGCTGAGAAAGGCTGCAAACCCTTTCAGTTGCCGAAGGGGCCCTGACGGGTGAGTAGCCGGGCAGCTCCAGGGGGCCTGGGCCCGGGATGCCAGCTAGGCAGCCATGACAGCCGCCGCCGCCCCATCTGCCTGTGGAGGGGCACGTGGAGTTAGTATTTTCCCATCCCTTTTTAAAAAGGGAACCCGTGACCTATCTGGCCCCTACCTGCAGCGATTACAGCTGCTCAGACATGCAGAAGTCCGGAACTTCGAGCTGCTTCTCCCGTCATCACCGCACCACGGCTAGTTTTTCCTTCTCCAGCGAACGTTGGGAGAAGGATGACCCCGGTATCTGTCACTGACACCTGGGCTAAGGGCCGCCCCTGCTCCTTCCACTCCGGGCTGTGTCGATTCCAGCCCTTTCCTCTTTCCTCTTCCCCTAGCATCCCCCAAAGGGATGGAGGCAACAATCCACAGTCATAACTCAGCCTCAAGAGAGTGCTTTATTTAATCAATACCCACGCTAATCAAAGGACTTAAAAGAGAGAATTAAGGGCAGTAAATAATTTTATCTCTATTAGCAGAAAGCAGTTTCTTAAACTAAGTAAAAATTTAGCATCTCAGTTACAAGAATCCTCCCTGTGTTATAATTTCTTTTCTAGATAGGGATGATAGTTAACAAATAAACAATGCTTTATGGGGTTCACTGGCCTTATACAAAAGGGGGTAAGAACAAGGACGTGACCATGATCTGGGTAATTTAATCCCCAATCCCACCATCTTTCCATTCTCCTAGCAGACTTGCCCATTGCTTTCACTCTTCCCTGTCTGCATGGTAAGAAAACGAACTTTTCCTGACCTCTGATTACCAAGAGCTGTCATACACTTGCTCACGTGCTTTAGAGTAATGAGGATCCATTAACGGATTCTACTTTATTTCAAACAGATTCAGCCAGATTAAGCTGTCGTGTTACACGGTAGAAATTTATTTCTCACAGACCCAGGTCAACAGATAAGCCCCCTTCTTAATTCTTTTGACAATGAAAGCTGAGCGGGCTCTGTCTCACAAACTCAGTAATCAGGACAGTGCTGGGCCCCATCTCCCCTGGCACAGGCCTCCTTCCTTCGTGGTTCATTGGCCGAAGCGTATTGTATAGTTATTCCCACATTCATAACCAGTACTCTCCCAAGGAGAATCTGAAAGAGAAGAAACTGCCGTGGAAAACATCAAAACTACTACCACATATTCAAAACCAAAATACGCTCATACAGAAGGGTTTTCCCAAACACCAGATCATTCAGGAAGTCAGTTATAATTCATTTAAAACCCGTGTATACTACATAAGTATGTATAGCGTATAAGTAGACACCAACAAAAATAGAGAGATTCTAATACCCCAATTAATCACAAGGATAGCTATAGGGTAAGCATTTGTAAATGTGTCATATACCACTCAACAAATGATCAAGACTACTAAACTGCTATCCAAACTTCAAAATATTCCATAAAAACAACATCTTCACTGATCAACTGAGTAAGATAAATGAATGATAGAAATGAAGAAAATTAAAATTTCATTGCAATGTTAGCTTATTTAGTCTAAAAGATTCATACTCAGGTGGTTTAACTCTCTACAATGTACAGGAAAACCTCTTGCGAATCATTACGTAAATCTTCATCGTCACTTCACAGGTGAGGAAATGAAGCCCTGAGATTTTACTTCCTTTGCCTGAAATTATTTATTTGATAAGAACCAAACTTTGTTCTCATTTCTACCCATTATCATATACCCAAGAGTGGCTGGAAATGTGACAATAAAAACACAGATGCTAAATTCTGAACACTACAATTATTTAATCTTCCATTTCTTACACAGTGTGTTCTACAAGAGAAAAGATCTTCTCAGAGTATGGATTCTCAGTTGGAGGTGGGACTCTCTGAACTGAGGAAATGGAAGCGTAAGTCTTCAGAACACTCCTGGGAGCCTTCATTATGCTATTCAACACGGCGGGGCTCTGCCTGTGGGTCTGCTAAGCAGAATGATGTCCACACTGTAGTCTCCTAGCCAATGCTGCGTTGCATTTGGTGACAGAGCCACCCTCTCTGATGATAGACTTTGATGATACGATCGAGCATCTTGAGTCTGAGAGTCTCTTCAGTTACACTGGAGGTGTCCAGGTCGGCTGACTAGTAATCACAAGAGGCCTTGTGAAAAAAGACAAGGAATAGTTAGGGTCGGAGGGGATGCCACCCCGAGGCAGAAGCCAGGGCCCTTCCACGGCCACCAGCAGGCGAACCTGGGCAGAGTAGGAACGGGAAAGGACACAGGGGGAGTCGCCAGGGTCACAGGCATGAGGCACCGTTAGTCTTCCTTCTAAGGGGATGTGGAGACTCAAAACACCAAGGGCGCGCCATAGAGAATTCACAGTTCCGGCACATGGCGGCAGCCCTCAAAGAGCACGTCTTCTTCCTGGAAGACAGGACCTCCCCATCCCCGAAAACACTCGAATTCTAACTCACGCGGACCCATTATGAACCTCCAACACCCTGAATGGTCATGGAATACCATCGGTATTGTTTCATGTTATTCAATTTGTGGTCCTTGTTTTTACAGTAGCATAGAAAAACTAATTCAGAGACGCATGAAAGCTGTGCTCTTAAGCCTATTTTGAGATGCATTTTTTTCTGTGTGCGCCAGACCCGGGGCTTGAACTCTGGGCCTGGGTGCTGTCCTTGGGCTTTTGGGCTCAAGGGTTTTTGTTTGTCTGTTCTACCTCCACTTCCAGCTTTCAAAGCCACGATCTCACAGACTGACTGCCCAGGCTGCCTGTGAGCCACGATCTCACAGATGATTGACTGTCCAGGCTGCCTGTGAACCGCGATCCTCAGATTTGCTCCTCCTGAGTAGCTAAGGCTGCAGGCGTGAGCCACCAGTGCTCACCATGGAATCTTCTACGTCTTAAAATACCTACCTCCAGGAAGACAGTTTGGGGAAAAGTCTGATATATCCCAGTCCCTTACAATTTTCCTGAGAGAAGGATAACTGCACAGTACAGATGTTAAGAATAAGGATTTCATCAAGAAGAAATAAAAAATACATAACTACGGCAGGAGACGGCAGAATCCCACAGCCAGACCTTGATGAAATCACTCATTTTTGTCACCCCTCCATTTTAGTGGCCAAGGTTTCCTAGACTCCATAGTAAATGTGTCTGCCTCTGTGAGCTGCCTGGGGTGAAGAAGCAGACCTCCGTGCCTGCCCTCCCCTCCGTCAACACGGACACTTTTCTTTTCTGCTGAAGGCAAATCATCTTGAAGCAGGTGACAGCAGAGCTCTTCTTTTTAATGTCCTTTGCCTCGGGCATAAGACTGGCTTTTGCCAGACACTAGAAACATTACGGGGAGGGGGGGGAGATGCTCCCCCATTTCTCTGCTGGCAAAGCCCAGGGTACTTTTCAATTGGCTTTCAGAGATGCCAGTGAGCATCGGCGGCCAGGCAGGCTGCTCCGAGGGGGCTTCCGCACACACCTCGCTAAGCTCCTGTCTTCTTGGCAGTAGGCCTCACAGGGGAGGGGGGGGGCAAGCCCTCCTACCTCCAACACCGCTCCCGCCTATCTGAGATTAGAGACAGAGCTGGTCGAAGCCCATCCTGAGGGTGGACACACCAAGTCCACTGTAGGCTGGTTTGAAACACACAGAATGGCAACATGGCAAGCCCTCTCGGAGGGCAGCGTTTGGGGGCTGCAAGGAAGTATAAATCATCGCTTAAACAGTAGAAAACTTGGCCCCCAGCCTTCACAGCTTTCGACAAATCATTCTTACCTGTTAGCCAGGAGAGCTAGTCGTGATGCCTTAGGTTTGGAGGAAGGAGCCACAATTCCTGGGAGCACAGCTCTGATCATGTCACTGCTGTGGAGGTGGGAGCGGGGAGGGGGCATGGGGGGATGGAGTCGTTTTGCCAGACCAGTAGTTCTAAGCCCCTAAAAGCAATCGCAAGACTCCACTAAATAGAAACCCAGAGCCGGCACCGTATCCTAGAGCGATGGTTAATGTGAGTTCCAGGAACATTAACTATGCTTCATTCCAACCTGTCGGAGGGGTGTTGTTTATTCCATTTTCACAGCCTGCCCTCCTTCCGTCTGATCAACATTTGTTGATTGGGATTATGGCCAATCTCCTATGGGCTGGAAAACAAGCAAGCTACTGGCAGACTGCGGCATTTTTCTTTATCTGGTTGCAGCGCCCAAATACTATACAGATGCCTTCCAAATGAGCCCGGGCTCTTTATTCAGAAGCTAGGCTGTGGGCCATAGGTTACCATTTCATATCTTCCAGTTGTCAGATTACTTCCATGAGTAAACGCATTCACCTTGCTATAGAGAAGATAATAGGTTGACCTTTAGGAAATACCCAATAAAAACACCTCTTCATCACCATTATTTCTTCCAGTGGTTCATTCATCAAATATTCTAGGGTCAGCTGTAGGAGGCCTAGAGAAATGACTAACCCCTTATCCACAAGGAAGGCTTCGTGTTTGGCATGAACAAAGCTGCAGAACAGAGTTAAAGCACACAGAATGCTCGCATAAAGGATCGGCTAAAAATGCCACCTCGCAGAGTCCTCAGAAAGCTAAGTCAGACCTCAGATCTGGCCCGGCATGCCCAGGGAGATCGGCGTGGTCTGAGAGGCTGACGGCCGGCATCGCCAGGAATGCCAGAGCCGACCTGACCAGGGAGGGCCTGGGGAGACACGCAGGGCCTTCAGCTTCGGGCCCCATCAAAGAGAATTCACAGGTTTACTCAGCAACACTTGAGATAACAGCTTGAGCCAGAATTGAAATAACCTGTGTTCTCATTGTTTGCCCAGCTTTCCCTGGTCTCCTAATCAGTCAGCTTCAGGAATTTCAACCCCAAGGATTTCACACAAAAAGAATTATCTTTCAAACAAAGAGAGAATGTAATGCAGAGCATTATTTACATAAGCGATGGAAAAGTTAAGAAACCAGATCAACATGTAAGCAAACGGGAGAAATTACCAGCTAATCCATGACGTGGTTTTACAAGGCCCAGAGTGAGACAAGCTGGCTGGAATGGACGGTGGCAGACACTTCTCATGGGGCAAGAACACTGCGCTGTGGACTCTGTTCCTGTTCCCACGTTGCCACCAGGGGGAAGGAGAGGGAGGAAATACACCGCCTTTCTCCTTTTCCTCCTGGAGCTTCCCATGAGTGGAGCACACAAGCATAGTAGACAAGGGAATATGGGAAATGTATTTGTTTCTGAAACAGACCAGAGCTGGAGAAGTACAGAGAATGAACCGGAAGCCTGGTGCTGGTGGCCCACGCCTGTGATCTCAGCTGCTAAGGAGGCTGAGATCTGAGGATTATGGTTCAAAGCTCGCTCCACCAGGAAAGTCTGTGAGACTCTTTACTCCAATTAACCACCAAAAACCAGAAGTGGAGCTGTGGCTCAAGTGGCAGAGCACTAGCCTTAAGCAAAAAACTCTCAGGGACAACGTCTAAGCCCTGAGTTCAAGCAGCGGGACCAAGGGGAGGGGTGGAGAATGGCCTCTTTCCACATTTTTTTTTGGAGCAAAATAGTAGGGAAGGGTGAGGAGAGACTCCAAGAAAATACATCTCTAATGAGCATACATGGCTGCTGTGCTCTGTAATTGGTCATCAGGCACCATTAATATCTTCAAAATAGTTTATTGAGATGTAGTTGACGTACAGTAGAGTGTATGTAATTGAAGTGTATAATTTGATGCCTTCACATATGAATAAAGAAGCTACTTCTCCCCCCACAATCCCCTCAAGTTCCTGATAATCCCTTCCTCCGTTCCATTGTGTTGTTCTCTCTCTAGTCTCAGGGAAGCAACGACCTTCTATGACTCTACGTAAGTTGCATATTCTAGAATTCCACATAAACAGAATGATCCATTATTGCTTCTGGCTCTCTGCATTCAGCAAAGTTATTTTATATGCGTCCATGTTGTTGTGTATAACAATAACCCATTCAGTAGTATACCACGGTACGGATGTATACAGATGGTTATCTGTGCACTGACTCATGATTAGAGGCTACTGCAAATGAAGTCACTCTGAAGATCCAGGAAGTATCCTCATATGGATGATGTGCTTTTGCTTTTCCTTTGGGTAAATACCTAGATGAGTAAACTTTGAAACACAGATCTACAAAACTGCCTGGCTCTTCTGTTTTCCAATGCAATGTCACCTTTACCCTAAGCCATAGATTGGGCCAGGATCTTATACTTAGAGGAGAGGAGAAGGGGTATTCCAAATACTGATTCTGGAATGTCTGCATGTTTAGATTTCGGCTGGTGTTGAGTGAATATTGTTTTCTCTTGACACTATTGGATATTAAATCACTAAGAGACACAAGTGATCCGCTCATATCCACTCTCCGGAACTTACCCTCAGAGTTCTTGACTTCTCCCATGAAATAAAACAACCTGGCTGGGCACCAATGGCTCATGTTTATAATCCTAGCTACTGAGGAGGCTGAGATCTGATTGAAGTTCAAAGCTACTGGGAGCAGAAAGGTCCATGAGACTCTTATAGCCAATTAACGCAAAAAATACAGAAGTGGAGCAGTGGTTTAAGATGGTGAAGTGCTATCCTTAAGAGAGAGGGAAAAAAAAACTCAGGGACAGTGCCCAGGCCCTGAGTTCAAGTCCTGGGACAAGACCACTATCAATACACACACACACACACACACACACACCAAGAACCTGGTTTGCCCATATCAACCAAAATTAGTCACCAAACCAGAACCAGACATTGGCCTATTGTTTCAATGGCAAAAGGAATTCCAATTAAATAGGTCAAGTACTATGTCCCCTGGTAGAAATAATCTTCCTTAAGGAATCAAGACCTCTAACCAGGCTGGTCCTGGGAATGGAAGTTCTGGAAATGTGTCACCACTCATCATAATGGGGGAGAATCCGATACTCCTATTTGCACTTTGATACATAATCTCCACATTCTCACTAGGGAAGAAAAGGAACAAATCAAACAAGATCAAACAAAGGATGCATTGTGTAGGGGAACAACCTAAACTTACACTACCTCCTCGCTAGTGCTCACACCGTCTGCAGCTGCTGATCAACCATTCTATCAGGACATTTGTGCCTCAAAGAGAAAGAGTAAGATTGGTGAATCCCATAGCCACACTTTTGTGTGAGCCTGCCTCAGTCAAAGCGGAGTTGGGTGGGTATATTCAGAGCAAATAAAGCCCATGGCCCCTGATGCACACAAATATATTTCAGGCCTCTAAACCAATTGCTAACCAACTAGGATATATTCTAGGAAGTATAAATCGTAGCCCCTCCCCCAAGATGGAGAAGGGGTCAGAAAGACTCAAACTGCTACCAAATAGCTGGCTGGGACCACTGGTGGACAGCACCACATTAAGGCTCGGGACGGGCTTTCACTGTGGAGGGTTCAGGTGTCGGGGGCCAGGTAGCCACACCATGCTCATTCTTGGCCATTTCACTGAAGCAAGCATCCCAGTAGCAGACAGAAGAGAGCAATTGACATCTGCATATACCTGATTACTGAAAACATCACTGTATAGATAGATAGCCTTGAGGAACTTCCGTGTGGAATGCTAACTGCTTGCACTTTACGTGGGTCCTCTCCAATTATATATGTTCCGACGTTCTAAATAACAGGACAGATTATTAGCGATGAGATTTATATTTTAGGAGATAATTAGCTCTTCACAAAAGACATAAACAGATGAGCTGTCTGAATTATATTTTCCACTGATTGGATTTTCCCCCAAAACTCTTTTTTATTTTTATTTGTCAGTCATGAACTCTGGGCCTGGGCGCTGTCCCTCAGCTCTTCAGCTCAAGGCTAGAGCTCTACCATTTGAGCCACAGCACCACTTCCTGTTTTCTGGTGGTTTATTGGAGATAAGAGTCTCACGGACTTTCCTGCCTGGTCTGGCTTTGAACTGCGATCTTCAGATCTTAGCCTACTGAGTCTCTAGGATGACAGGTGTGAGCCACTGGCACCTGGCCCAAAAGTTCTTTGAGGGAAGCCTAGGGAAATCATCAAGTCCCTTTCCTAAAGACCAAGCCAGGCATAGGAGTGCACCTCTGTAACCCCAAGTATATAGAAAGAAGGATTATGTTCCAAGGTATACCCAGGCAAAGAGTGAGATTGTATTTGAAAAATAACTAAAGCAAAACTGGCCTGGGTCATGGCTCAAGTGGTAGAACATCTACCTAGCAAGGGCAAGATCCTGAGTTCAAACCCCAGTTTGAGAAAAGAAAAAAAAACAAACACTTTTTTTAAGGGCTACTTTCGTGTTTCTTTAACATAGCTATGACAACCGTTGGCTGGTTCACAAATAGTGTTTCCAGCCCTATCTTTAAACCGTTCTGGAGCAGATTTGTGTTCTATCAACTTCCATGCGGTAGGAAGCTCATACCGCACTCATGTCCCTTGCTTGTGATTTTTGACCATTTCAAGGTGAATATCACATGCGTTACTCACGGAATGCTACTGGAAAACTGGACCCTGCGACTTGGTAAAGCAGCTGTCGCAGCCGCAGTGGCCAGCCCCCCAGCCAGGGCCACCTGCTGTCCCACGATCAGGACTCCATTTCCAGATTGGTGAGTTGCACCAGGAGAGGAAGACATCACTCCAACGTCCTGAAGCCCTGCGCTACGATTGTGCTCACTGACCTGGTGTAGACTTAGTCACTTAGAAACCTGGTTGCTACGTCACTTAGCAATAACATCTATGCTGCCACAATGCAGGGCATCTACGAGAATGTCGTCAAATAGCAGAAAAACATGGATCTGCGTGAAATCCAACACCTGCCGCCCGGGAAGTCCCTCCCGTGCGCCTTGCTAATCCTCAGGGAGCACAGGTCATACATCATATATGAGTCATAACCGCGTATGCAAGGTCTTGTCTCCAGACCCAAAAGGTCTATACGGACCTTTTTCTTCAACAGGAATTGTGAAGTAAAGCACCTTGCCATTCATATTAGATTGAAATTTCTTTGAATACCATGACAGACGCCCTAAGGTGTTTTCTACTCTCTAGATCACACGCCTTAGAAGGCCATCGGGACCTGCACCCCCCCTCTCCCTTGTCGCCCCTAGTTACACATCCTGCCATTGCCATGTGGATCCACTCAATCGTGGGATCTAGAGCCTCCAAACCGAAGCGCAACATAAACCCTTTCTCCTTATAACTTTTACATGTTTAGTTATGCTAATATGAGGTTGACGAGCAAAAACCATCACGTGCATCTTCCATGTCTTAGATGCTAGCACTATACTCAACAATTCCTATAGGTCTTGCTTCAGATTTACTATTTTAATTGGGAGATGTGTTTCCAGGCATTTTGAAAATTTCTTTATAGCCTAATAGCCTCTTCTCCGGGATTCAAGGAACCAATGTAAGGATTCTGATAGATTCCAAATATGTCCATTCAAATTCTGCATTTAGAAACTGAAAATGGGGTTGGAGTGGTGGCTCAGCCAATGAGCAAAACCAAGTATCAGCTACTGAGCTCAAGTACCCATTGGACAAGAAAGAAGGAAGGAAGGGAGGAAGAAAAGAAGGGAGGGAGGAAGGAAAGAAGGGAGGAAGGAAGGAAAGAAGGAAGGAAGAAAGGAAGGAAGGAAGGAAGGAAGGAAGGAAGGAAGGAAGGAGGGAGGGAGGGAGGGAGGGAGGGAGGGAGGGAGGGAAGGAAGGAAGGAAGGAAGGAAGGAAGGAAGGAAGGAAGGAAGGAAGGAAGGGAGGGAAAATGATCACAGACAGGTTGAGTAAAGTGGAGATGACCTACTCCAAACCTCTTTTGCTACCTCATTCCCACAAATTCCTATTTATTTCTAGACTAGAATTGCTTTGGTAGAAGGAAAAGTTATAGCAACAATCCATACTTTGCCCATCAAGGGAAAGGTAAAGAAAATGTTCTCTCTTTCACTCTCCCTCTCTGTATGTATACACACATAGAAAATGGAGTATTGTTCACCAATATAGAAAAACTAAATTATGACATTTCCAGAAAAGTGTCTGCAACTGCAGAGCAGATTCTGAGTGAAAGAATCCAGGCTCAGAAAGAAACTGCTGCACATTTTGTTTGGCATGCAAAACCTAGGTCTTAGAAAAAAACCCATGAACGTAGAAGTGAGGCTATTGGAGGGAAGGAGGTCTGAGTGGGAATGGGCGAAAGGGACAGACACAGTGACAGGTACTGAGCATCGTCCACAGGCTTGGCAATGTCGCAAGGATTATTTTACACAATCAACAAAAATAAATAAATACGCCTGAAAAGAGACCTCTTCGGTTCCTGTATCTTTCTTCCCTCTTTGCATTGACATTCAGGAAAACAAAAGTTTCCTTGGAGAATGGCTACAGTTTACAATTGTGTTACTAATCCTGAATCCCTCTTCCACAGAAGCCAGTTTCCTCCCTAGATTATGTATCTATAAACTGGCTTATGTCTGAAAGAAGATTACTGTGACTTCCCATCATACTTAAATTCAAGTCTTCAGGACACTGTCCCTGGAGCTTTCTGGTTATATAGATGATACAACAACTGTTAGGAGAACTAATTTCATTCCCGGGAAGCTGTGATCAATTACCTACCATCAAAGATCCCTGCTGATGAAAATCTCTTGATTGCCACTCAACTCTCCCTGCTCATTGAGATAATTGTGGCCATCTTGTCTCTGCCAGTAAAGTGCTACTGATACTTGGTTCTTAACATGGAAAGAGTTTGTCCTCCTGTGGAAGTCATTGTGAGCATCACCATCCACAGCCAGCAGAGGAAAACTCTAGCTATGGTGTTGTGGCTACATTTATTAATGTATTTATCAATGTAGACTAAAGAGGGGGCTTCTGGGTTTTTATACAAACAATATTCAGGAAGAGAATGAGCCGGCTGAATACAGTAAGTGCATTCCAACCTCCTCATCTTCTTGGGCTTTGCCTTATTCCAGGGAAATTCTGGCTTCTTATCTTTATTTCCCATAGGCCACTCTTTTGTTTTGTGCTGAACTCCAGGCCTGAGTGCTATCCCTGGGTGCTTTTGCTCAGGACTGATGCTCTACCACTTGACCCACACTTCCACCTCAGCTTTCTGGTAGATTTTTCTCTAACAGACTTCCCTGCTCAGGCTGGCTTTGAACCCTGATCCTCAGACCCCAGACTGTCGAGTAGCTAGGATTACAGGTGTAAGCCTCCAGTGCCCAGCGTTGTTGGGCTTCTCAACTCAATTATTATTTTCAAATATCCCCAATTCAACTCTCAGGGTTCTGCTCTTTCAAATTAATGGCTCCACGTGAACAGAGAAAAAGGGATGATCCTCTGTTTCCAACTTGCACAGTACATATGCACATTCCTGGCCTCAACCACGACTTCCCTCCTGACAAAATGTCTTCCCAGAGAGTGTGGCAGTGCACTGATTCTCTGGCCATCCTGCAGGCGAAGAGTGAGGCTCTAGGTTGTACACAGTGCATCACTTCTAACACAATCGAACACGGTGAACCCAGTTCCGCAGTCTAAGGCAACAGCTACTTGTTTTCCAGAAGACTTGCCTGGAACATTATTCCAAAAAGCCAGGTATTAATTTAAGTCAAAGTAATGGTACCTAGTGGAACAGCTTAATTATAGTAGCTTGCTTTCCACCTGAAAGTTCTTCACTGGATCAAAAAGCAGTTAGAAATTTAAGCTCAGAGTTCTTTCTTGAGGTTATGTTTTCTGAGATAAATCCTGACATATTAAAAAAAAAAGAGAGAGAGAGGCTGGCACCGTGTCTTATTCCTGTAATACTAGCTACCTTTTTTTTTTTTTTTGGCCGGTCATGGGGCCTGAACTCTGGGTCTGGGCGCTGTCCCTCAGCTCTTCAGCTCCAGGCAAGCACTCTACCATTTGAGCCACAGCGCCACTTCTGGCTTTTTCTGTGAAGGTGGTACTGAGGATTTAAACCCAGGGCCTCATGTATGTAAGGCAAGCACTCTACCACTGAGTTACCTTCCCAGCCCCAATACTAGCTACTTTTAGAGGCAGAGATAAAGAAGATCACAATTTGAGGGAAGGTTGGGCATAAATGCTTGTATAACCTCATTTCACAAAGCTGTACGCCTGTCATTTTAGCTATTGCAGGAAGCACAAATAGGAGGATCACGGTCCAGGCCCGCACAGACAAAACCTGAGAGACAGTCTCATACACAACTAGAGCACAGAACATGTGAGGTCATGGCTTAAGAGCACTTGCCTATACAGTGCAAAGCCCTGCGTTCAAACCTCAGTGCAGTCTTCCGTCCTCCAAAAAGAATATATCTGTTAAGATAACCAGGCAAACACACATTAACTTAATAATGTGTTTTACAAAGGAGGAAGGAAGGAAGGAAGGAAGGAAGAAAGAGAGAGAGAGAGAGAGAGGGAGGGAGGGAGGGAGGGAGGGAGGGAGGGAGGAAGGAAGGAAGGAAGAAAGAAAGAAAGAAAGAAAGAAAGAAAGAAAGAAAGAAAGAAAGAAAGAAAGAAAGAAAGAAAGGAAGAAAGAAAGAAAGAGAAAGAGAGAGAGAGAGAGAGGGAGGGAGGGAGGGAGGGAGGGAGGGAGGAAGGAAGGAAAGAAGGAAAGAAGGAAGGAGAAATGAAGAGATCGTTGCTGTGTAGAAGTTCAGTAGAGACAGACATGAGTTAGGAGTGTCCAGGCATGTGCAAAGGCCTTGTTCCTGGAAGGCTGTGGCGTGCCTATGAGAAAAATGTCCCTAGCACAAATTCAGGAGAACCCACGTCGGATGCGTTCTGACCCTGGAGGGGTGAAGAGCCCAGAAGACAAGCGGCCATCTACGCATGTGTGTCAGCCATCCACTGCTGTGGCAAGAACCAAAGAGAAACAGGTGTAAAGGCTTGTGTGGGGTCTGAACTGTGGCGGTTTCAGGCCTGGTCAGCAGGCTCCACTCCTCTGGACCTGAGGGAGCAGAGACATGATCGAGGTCAAGAGTGTGCAGCCATTGTCCATCATGCCAGCCCGGAAACCAAGAGCAGCAGAAGCCGAAGGGGCAGAGAGCAGGTAGACCTTTCCTGGAAACAGTTCCCAGTCACCCATTTCCTCCAGTCGAGCTCCAGCTTTTGTGTGCTAGGGCTCTAACATCTGAACCACAGCTCTACTTCTGGCTTGATTGTGACAGGTAAGAGTCTCTTGGACTTTCCTGCTCAGGCTGGCTTTGAACTGCAATCCTAAACCTGAGCCTCTTGCGTAGCTAAGAGTACAAGTGTGGGCTCTGGCGCCTGATGCTGTAATATTTTTATCCATAGAACGATAGGAAGTTTTCAAATGGATTTAAACTGAAAAGTTATACCTTCAGATTTGGAGTGTGAAAAGACCAATCTAGGGGGTGTTTCTATAGAAAGGGAATGTTTACTGTGGTAACGTAAGTTAGGTTGAAGTCAGCACAGGTGGCGAGCAGCTGATACATTTCAGTGATTTCATTTGTGCAGAATGTAACACGTTCTAGTGCTGAATGGGATAGGGACCAGAAGTTAGATAGATTTTCCAAAATGATTCCAAGCTTCTCATCTGCTTAACATGAGTGAACAGTAGAGTATTCTTGGACAGCATGACTGACGGCGTTTGCCTGACACAGATCGACATGCAGGACTCGGACAGCGACAGTCATTATTAATATATTCCGGGGCTTGTGTTAGGTCAATTTTAGCTAGTTAAGAGAAATTGCCCAGTAGATAGATAGCTATTCATGTGTGAAACCAAGGAAGAGACTTGGGATTCTGTAGCTTAAAGAATGGTAACCAAAGGCACGGATAAGAGTTCATTGCCTGAATGTAAAGACAAAGGGTAGAACTGGGACAAAACTGAAAAATGCACCTCCATCAGCCAACGATCTGATCAGGGTGTAGAATGCAAACCGCAAAGAAGAGACTGAAGAGACAGACGCATTTTTTGACTCTGAGGGAAGTATTGTATGCTAGACCTCAAGGCAAGAGTATTGAAGAGAGAGCCTGCTCCGAGCTGTGGGACAGGTCAAAAGAAGATGTGCTTGCTGGAGATTGTGAGCGGCAGGTGGATATCGGCATGAAGAGCAGCCGTCAGGGCAGTGAACCCCACTGAGGTCAACCAAGACACAATCTGAAGAACGCTGCGTGCAGAGGACAGAAGGAAAAGATGGCATCCGACTGTGAGGAGGGTTTTGCTGTTGCTCATAGGAAGTGAAGGAAGAGTTTCTGAGAAGCATCTTGGTCCATTGTGTGCTGCTATCGCAGAATGCCTGGAGGTGCGTCACGGGAGCAGAGCAGCCTGCGTGCTTCATGGTCGTGAGTGTGGGAAAGTCTCATCTGCGTGGCTTGTGTTGCTAAGGCCTTTTTGGTAAAAGCCCCAAAGAGTGACTTTCCAAATGAGCAATCCTTGCGAACACCCTGAATGGATGCATTCATGGAGGTAGAACCCGGGGAGCAGCATTCACACCCAACACTCTTGGATTGGGCATCATGTTTGGGCGCAGACTCAGACCACAGCAGGGAATAGCCAGTGAACAAGTAGATGTCGAAGCCGCAGAGCCTAGAGTCAACACATTAGCTAGTACAGAGGCCTCCATTCTAACGAGGAGGAAGAGCAGATCTGTGCTTCCGTGAGATGATCTGGCACTCTCCAGCCATAGCGGAGTTATCTTGTGAAAGCGTGTGTCTTCCCCGCGTCAAGCTACTCTTCCTCGGGAAAAGAACACCGAGGGATAAAAGTGGCCGGAAAATGAGGTAAAGCAGGAAGCGGAGGGCAGACCATTTCCAATTCAATTCTGATTTCCAATTAGGAATGCTTCCTTCAGGTCCAAGTACGGTGACTCACATCTGTAATCCAATCTCCTCAGGAGGTGGAGGTGAAAGGGTGGTAGTCTGAAGCCCGCTATGATGAACACAGACCTCATCTGAAACTTCTCCCTTCTCCTCTCCTCTCCTCTCCTTTCCTCTCCTCTCCTCTCCTCTAACTCCTCACCTCTTCTTTCTTCTCCTCTCTCTTTTTTCTTCTTCTTTTCTCTCTTACACACACACACACACACACACACACACACACACTCATCAATTAATGCTTTAAAACCTTAATGGAACATAAATGTTGCTGTGTGAAGAATGCTAGCAGGCACTTTTATTTGTCGGTTCTGGGGCTTGAACCCAGGGCCTAGGTGCGCTTCTGCTCAAGGTGAGCACTCTACCACTTTGAAACCTGAGACCACTTCTGGTTTCTGGTGGTTCATTGGAGGTGAGAGTCTCACGGGCTTTCCTGCCTCAGTCTGGCTTTGAACCAGGATCCTCAGATCTCAGCCTCCTGAATTGCCAGCACCTGACAAACAAATTTTACATCTAGCGATCGCAGTGGTTCTTAGCTCCTCACTAGCAAGGAACCTTAAAGAAATGAACACTGCAGGGCATTTCCTCCCTCTCTCCAACAACCTCTGGGAATGTCATTGTCTGTTTGTCACAACTGAAGTGGCTTCAGCTTCACTGGCTTGGAGGAAATCCTGTACAGCTGTACAAAGTTCCTCTTAAAACGACAAAGGAAACAGCCACAAAAAAGAGACACAGCTTTTCCCCTGACATCTGGTGTGAGTGTCCAAGAAACCCAAGTGAGAGATTTTCAGCCTTCATGTGTTACAGGGTAACAGAATGCAGGGCACATAAAGTGCTTGGGAAGCTTCACGGCTTTATAAGTGAATCTTGGTTTCATATTGATTCACAGCTTCCAATTAGTGAAGTTGCCAACTGAATTATGCCAAGATTTTTCCAGCCTCAGACGCTAACTAGTATTTGCTCCAACAAAAACCCAAAAAAACTGGCTGCTTTTTTAGAAAACATTACTAGCCATACAAGATCTACCCCAACCGCGCGACGGGGGAACCGTCCTGGCAGAGTCCAGCGATCCACGCCGAATTAAAAGAAATCTTCCTAATAGGAAATGAAAGAGAACATTCCCTCCTATTCTGTCAACTGCTATAAAGTCCAGAAAGCTCCATTGAGCTTGATCTTCCAACTACTGAGAAATCTGATTAAAATTAGACTCGAGAATAAACACTGCCCAACACAAGGTTGTAGCCACTGAAAACTGGTATCTGAAAAGGGCGTCAAATGAAAGACATAACAGAGTTGTGAGAAGCTTGCTGCCCAGACTGTATCAAGTATATAAAATATTTCAATTAAAAGCCCCGACACTCAAGAAGGGGTTTATTAAACAACGCAATGAAAGGCTGGTCAGCTTAGAACTCACCCATCCACGGAAAGAACACCCTATGTATTAGTCTGCTGCTACAGCTGTGACTTGGGGACTTTCAGCATCACAAGTTTATCACCTTGCGGTTCTGTCATTTATAAGTCTGACACGGCTCCCCTGGACTGAAGTCCAGGCGCTCATGGAAGGCATTAGTCCCGAGTCCGCAGGGAACAATCCGTGTCCTTGTCTTGTCCAGCATCTAGAGGTGACACACACGTCTTGGCTTGTGGCTTTCATGATCATGGCCGAGAGGAAGGCATCTCTGAGACCACCTCCATCACCATTCCTCGACCTCATTTTGCCTTTCTCTTCCAGTTTTAAGGACTCTGGAGGCTCCATTGAGCTCAGATACGTCACCCAGGATTATCTCCACCTCAGAGACCTGAACTTGTTTCACATGAAGTGTCCTTTTGCCACATAAGGTGTTGGATTAATAAGATTTAAGCGACAGAAAATCCTGGAGTGGTGGAGGGGAGGAGAGTTATTATGTCAGTGGACACTGCACTGGGAAAGGAGGAAGACATGTTTCTAAAGAGACTTCCTGCCAGGGTTGGGGGCAAGGTTCACATGGTAGAGTACCTTCCTGCTGAGATTGAAGCCCTGAATTCAGAGCCCAGGATGACCAAGAAATAGCAGGAAGGAAGGAAGGAAGGAAGGAAAAAGAAAGAAAGAAAGAAAGAAAGAAAAGAAAGAAAGGGAGGGAGGGAGGGAAGGAGGGAGGAAAAAGAAAGAAAGAAAGAAAGAAAGGGAGAGAGGGAGGGAGGGAGGGAGGGAGGGAGGAAGGAAAAAGAAAGAAAGAAAGGAAGGAAGAAAGAAAGAAAAAGAAAGGGAAGGAAGAAAGAAGCAAAGAAAGAAACAAAGAAAGGGAGAGAGAAAGAAAGGGAGAGAGAAAGAGAGAAGGAAGAAAGAGAGGAAAGGAGGGAGGAAGGAAGGAAGAAGATTTTAATTAACTTATTTCGTAATAAAATCAAGAGGACTATAAAAACAGTGGTTTATAACATCATGAATCCTAAATGGTTTCGTGTTGGTTCACCCTCTTCTCGAAAGTGTCCTTCTCTGTCTCTGTCTCCCACCCTCTCTCTCTCCACCCCGCAGGACGGGGATTGAGGATGATGCGCTCCTCACTCTGTTTTCCTAGCTGTGACCCAAGTGCCTGAGCGAGTCACTCCAAAGGAGGAATGGTTTACGAGGCTCACTGCATTGCGGTGGTCCAGCCATGGGGCGCAGGGACCCCACATTCTTGTCTTCAGGAGGAGGCTGAGGAGGGCTTTCTCTGTTTCCCTGTTTGTTCCCAGTGAAGCTCTGGTGTCTCCTACGTTCAGACTGGTGTGACCCGTGCAGACGGACGCGCAGCGAACACTGGAGGCCGCCTTGCTCCTCTCCTCTTCCTCTTCGAACCGGGCTGACAGGCAGCTTCCTCAACGCTACGGTCCAGCGGTGTCACATCACTGCACACACCGAAGTCATCGCTCAGGCAATCGGAGACTCCTGCGACCTCGAAACAAGAGGAAAGCCCTGTGTCGGGAAGCGGCCATCCTCACATGGTTGCATCATGGTCCAGATCTGAATGTGCTGGTTTTTGTTGTTGTTTGTTTTAATGAGCCTATAGCTTAAATGTCCGCATTTTAAAAATAAAATATTGAGGCATGAGCTTTGACATAGTAGTGCTCATCGTGTATAACTTTTAATGAAACGTGTTACAGACTCAAATTGCATTTAACAACATATTGGATAAAGTTATTGGCTTGGCAAATAAGATAAAATTACAGGAAACCAAGGCTGTCATGTTGGACACGGGATTGCCGATGCTTCCACCGGGCAGACACTCCAGGATGCCGTTTGGTTACAAAGCCTGCAAGCTATTTTGTTCAGTGTCTGCCGGGGATCCAAGTACTGTAGGTGCCAAGGTTTTAATTTTTTTTTTAATTCCACGTGAAATCATGTGAACTGAATGTTTGGCTAACTTAATTATCCTAAGAACCTGCTTCAGTACTTCAGTGTCTGCCACACTAAATGACCAATAAATGTAGCTTGAACAAATGAATGAATTTGGGAACAGTTTAAGATTAGCCATGCAGTGAGCAGGCGGGGGCCTTCCTGCGAGGTTTGAGCGGCAGCCTCGTAGGATCTATCTAGAGAAATGACTTCTAAGAACATTTAACTCTACCAGGAGAGAATAAACAATTAACCAAACTGATTTTACCCAGGGGTATCAAATTATGAAATCACTATAAATATACTATCGCGATTTTAATATAACATTTTCTTCCCACAAGAAATGTCATTTCTGATCATAGTTACTACTCCTGAGGTAGATGACAAAGTTTTCAAATCAGCTCACTGGCTATTGATAACGTCTTCAGGCTCTACTTTAAGTTGTAGACACTGAGATTCAGAAACTGTCATGTCCGTTCCCTGTTGGATATGAAAGACAATGAAATGACTGACTACATGTCCAATAAGCATGGCCTTGAAATGAAGAAAGAGGAGGAGGAAGAGGAGGGGGAGGAGGAGGAGGAGGAGGAAGAGGGGGAGGAGGAGGAAGAGGAGGACCTTCCTGATCTCTGTTGCCATAAGCTCTGATTCCAGGCCTGAGCAAGCAGGCTACCTCACCTAGTCTTGGATTATCTTCATGATTGTAAAAGCATTTTGATTATCTTTTGAGCAGGCGTAATTAGATAATTGTTTATCAGCCTGGATTCATTGCACATGTTTTTGCATCATATTTTCCCCTCCAGTTCTAACCTCTTTTGTGGTTGAACTATAGCTTTGCCATTTTTTTTCATTGCTTATGTGGTCCTATTTTTTTTTGCCAGTCCTGGGGCTTGAACTCAGGGCCTGGGTCCTGTCCCTAAGTCTTTTTGTGTTCAAGGCTAGCACTCTACCACTTAAGCCACAGCACCATTTCTGGTTTTTTCTATGGATGTGGTACTGAAGAATCGAACCCAGAGCTTCATGCATGCTAGGCAAGCACTCTACCACTGAGCCACCTTCCCAGCCCTGTCCTGTTTTTTTTTTTTTTTTTAATCCATGTCCTTTGTTAGGATTGAGTGTGTTCTGGATTAATAAACAACAAGCAGACCAGACAATGATGAATCCCTGTCCAATGGGGATCTCTCCTCTTCCCCCAGGCTTCCTCACGGTCTAGTTGTGACCATCTTACAGAGTGAGCAAATAAAATACACTGGTTCAACCCTGCTTTAACTCTCGATACAGCTTTAGGTAGGTTTTATCTCAGCTGGAAATTGGAATCGCAAATTCTCGTCTTTCCTTTCTCCAGCCTAAGGGATCCTGTTGCTCCCTTGATTGACGTTTCCTACTCTCCTCTTAACTGCAGCTCACCAACGTGAATTCTTTGCCCGTAGTGGCGCTCATTTTAACTTCAGGGAAAACCACTTGGGGAAACAATGAATGTAGTTGTTGGAGTTTCCCTAAAAATCACCCAAGAATCTTGGACTGAGAAACCCTGGCTTCTATGGGTAAGCACTGCTAGGTGTGCTGAACGACACTGCTAGGCGTGTGAACACGGGAGGAGGCAAAGCTCGGGAAGATGACGTCGCTTTGAGCCTCACCGCTGATGGAAAACAAAACAAAACAAATTAAAAACAAAACAAAAGCCTCTTATGTTCTATGGGGGCGGTGGTCGGCAAAACCGGAGCGCCTGTGCTCACATCGCGCTGGGGTGAGGTGTAGCGCTCGGGATCCGGCCGTGGCCTGTAACTAGGTGCACTGTGCAGTATTTATGGTGTGTTTGGACCTGGTCTGCTTGTCAACATCACTCTCAAGCAAGATCGGGCTGTACTGACTTATGATTTTCCCAGAAACCCAGGGAGAGTGATGGGTAGATCTATACACGGAGCCCACCCACCATCTGGATGGTCATACTTCAGGGAGAGGAGACCGCTCTGGAAGGGTATTGCAGCTTCATGCTGAGTCCGGAGAGGAATGTTTCATTCCTCAGAGTGTGGCTCTCAATCAGCTTGTTGACCTGGGGAAGAAATTTTGAAACAACTAACCAGCACGTAAAGACTCTTACTCTTTAAATCTCACCCCACACACAATAAGACAGTTCACACTGTCAGCAATAAATGCCCATTTTTGCATAATATATACATATTTTCCACTTCTTTCCCACTGTCCTACTTTCAAAGGATGAGTGAACCGTATTTCAGTATTCTATTTCTACATGGGGAAATTGATAAATACCTACAAATAATATCTGTGGGCTGTGTTCCTCCACTTAAATACTACTTTCCCTGTCTACAAAATTCAAGCAGGGTGAAGATTTATTCATACGTTTGTAGGAAGGCAAGTCATATTTCTCTAGGGGAAAAAAAAGGAACTCTAGAGATCATCAGTGAAGCGCTAGTGTGTGGATCTGCAGTAGCACATGTTGACTAGTAACTTGGAGCAGAATTGAATGAGAGGCTCTGGATGCAAGCTAAACTGTAAGCCAGAGTTAAGAAAACCCTCCTATTAAAGGCTGTGATGCAGAAGGATAAACCAAGGCAGAGGAAGGCCACGTCATCTCAGAGACATGATGAGCCTGAGGCCAGAGCAATGTTGAATATGTATGACTAGCCGAGCAAGGAACAGAACGTGTCCATAACACAGACCTTGTCCAACTCAGAATTTCAAATAAGTAACTCACCCTGCTCAGGGCAGCCACGGCAGGCAAATTGGAACAAAATGTTCGGAGTTTTCTGTCGCAGCAAAGTTTTAGGCTACAGAGCTTGGTGTCTCCAGGATTTCCTCAGCACAGTATTTCTATCTTTGCATTTTTTTGCCATTTTATTGAATTAGGATTTACATAGCATAGTTACCACCGATAACTGAATTATTTTTAGTTAAGTTTACACAGTTGTGTGGTTCTGACCATAATCTAGTTTTAGAGTATTTACATTTCCATCATCCAAGGTCTCTAGTCAATTCCCCAGAACTGCTTTCAGCTGCAGGCAAGCAGAGGTCTGTTCCCCCCGCTCCCCGTCTCTGCATACAGAATATTTGAAGGTGGTGCATTGGTTATGGGCACAATAAGGCCATCTATTTTGAAACTGGACTTGCGTGTCTAAGCTGCTATGGAGTCTGAGGCCAGCGTTGATGTGGCTATCCATTTTCAGCCCTACTCAGTAGATAGACAGGATTTGTTTTTATCAGATATCAATATGTGTTAAATGTTTTAAGATGTTGTTAAACTTCCCCCAAAGACAAAAACTTACCAGCAATGCAGGGCTTGCTTTCTCCAACTCTTCAACAACGCTTAATATTGTAAGACTTTTGGATTGTGTCCATTCTATTGAGCGTGTCCAAGTGTGTCATTGTGAGTTGAATTCATACTTCTCAAGTGAATATGACATTGAAATCCTTCCAAGTGCTTCTTATCATTTATATATCTTCTTTTTAATGTGGGTTTTCCAATATGTTACCCAGTGTTTATCATATTGTCCTTGTATTGTTGAGAGATAAGTATTCTTGTATTGTAGAGAAAAATAACTTTACCATATATATGGTTTACAATCAACTCCCTCAGTTTGGTAATAGTCTTTTAATTCTGCCCTCTGAAGAACATACATGTTTTAGTTTTGATAAAAAAAAATAATTAATCAATTATTCCTTTTATTGATCTAAAAAAATCATCCCTTAACCCAAGGTCACAGAGACTTTTTTTGTATGCATGTTTTTACAGCTAATCAGGCATTCTGCCATTTGAGCTGCACACCCTGCCCTTTTGCCTTTTTTATTTTAATAAGGCTTCATTTTTGGCGGGCATGCCAGCAGGTGGCCTGCCTATTAATGTTTCCTGTGTAGTTGACATTACATTACAGGCACATGCAAGTAATACAACGTTTTTCTCTATTTTTGAAAATTAGAAAAGCTTGGGATAGATGATGAAGAAAATGATGGAAGACGCGGCATCGATGAAGACGCGTTGTACTCATAAATTAATATGTTGGATTGAAAGTCCTTTGTACAACTACTGAAAGATAATTTTTAAATGAAAGTTGGGGAAAGGGGGAAATAGGAATATATTCTGCAAAGTAGGGAGTTTATTTTTGAAAATGTAAAGGCCTTGAAACATAATGTTTTCAAACTCGTCTCCACAATAGCAGTTACTCAGGTCCACTACTCCTGGCTTTTACAAACTTCATGTTTTTATAACTTTTATGGTTTTAGCCCTTAAGTTTAGGTCTGTGATCCGTTTAGGAATTTTATTTTCTGTTCTGCAAACAGGGCTTGAATTTCCTAGGAAAGTATCCGACCTCTGAGATGAATCCACACCCACTATCATCTATCTGAGCTAAATGGTTTGTGTATGATCTGAGATAAGGGGCTAGGATTATTTTTGGCATGAGTATCTCCGATTTTCTCACACGAAAAGACAGCTCGCTCTCATATTGAACAGCCTTCGTATCTTTTCTTTTATGGACTTGTTTTTTTAATTTTGTTTTAGTATAAAGATGCTGGACAGACGGGTTCCAGGTGCATAGTAAGGTAAAACCTGTTATCCATTAGCATCAGCATTTTTCCTTATCATATTCTAATTGCAATATCCTCTCATGCTGAAGCCTTAAGTAAATCAGCCTTGGTTCAAGCAACACACTGCACAGGGCAGTGACAATGTCCATGCGTGATTCTTGCTTTAGCTTAATTAGCTGGAATCCCCGTGCTTTTGTAAATTCGCTTCGCCCGAGCTTCTGAAGACCTCTCTGGTGTAACGTCTTCAAGGGCCTCACAGCTTGGGAAGGAATATAGCGGCCATTCATCTTCTTTTGATAAGTTAAATTTCCAAATTTTAATGTCCAATAAGTATTTGTTGAGGTTGTCAAGGGTTGAATCCTCTTTCATGCAGATGAATTAAAAAAGAAATCTAATGCCGGGCGCTGGTGGCTCACGCCTGTAATCCTAGCTACTCAGGAGGCTGAGATCTGAGGATCGCGGTTCAAAGCCAGCCCGGGCAGGAGAGACCGTGAGACTCCTATCTCCAATAAACCACCAGAAAACCGGAAGTGGCGCTGTAGCTCAAGTGGTAGAGCACTCGCCTTGAGCTGAAGAGCTGAGGGACAGCGCCCAGGCCCAGAGTTCAAGCCCCACGACCAACAAAAAAAAAAAAAAAAAATCTAAAATTGGCCTGATTCTAGCACCTGGTGTTTTCCCTAATGATGTTGTCCATGTCTAGAATCTACCATGGCCAGTGACATCTACACTGCCCTGGTAGTAAATATGTTACATATCACTGCTAAATGAAAGGCCCAATTCTGTGTCTTCCTGTGATCTAATAGTCTAATTGAAAATAAGATGGCTAAATATTTAGTTCAAATACTTACAATGATAAGTGATTTATCAGATTCAAGAGATTGAAAGAGGAGAGGCCACAGAGAGACACAGTCAGGTTTGCAGAGGAAAGTAGAAGAGTCTTCTGAATTTTATCAGTGAAATAATTTTTTTGGAAATCTGTGAAGTAACTGAAGTGAGCCTCACTCAGAAAGTCAATAGTGCCTGTTTTACTTCATGGATGGAAACTAGATCAAAATTATAAATATGTATGTGAAAATATATGTGGTCACTAAAGCTACCAGCACGACTATGTTTATTGCAGCATTATTTACCATAGCTAAGATATGGAACCAACCCAGATGCCCCTCAGTCGATGAATGGATCAAGAGAATGTAGTATATATACACAATGGAATTCTATGCTTCCATCAGAAAGAATGGCATTGCCCCATTTGTTAGGAAATGGAAAGATGTAGAAAAAATTATATTAAGTGAAGTAAGCCAGGCCCAAAGAAACATAGGTCCCATGGTTTCCCTTATTTGCAAACTAGTATATGTCTGAGACAAGCAGAAAAGGTCAGATACGTTGATGTTAGGGAAATGAACCCTAAGATATGTATTCAAATGTTTTTTTTTTCTTTCATGCGATTGTTTCTAACACATTTATAAGATGATTTCTTTGTTGCTTTGTATGTCCCTCCCCACAGTATAACCCCTGCTTTCTCTGTATTTGATGTCGGTATAATTTGTGGAGGGGAAGGGGAAAAACAAATCATTTAAATAGGGATACAGGTGGACCCATTGCAACAATGAGATGTACAAGTCGTTATGTTGTAAACTTCACAACTTTGGTGCAGGGAGGGGCAGGGAGGATTGGGTGGGGGTGGGGAGGATGGGAAGGGATGGGGGGATGGGAAGGGGAAACAAAGGAGGAGGCTACAATGCTTGATAAGAAATGTACTCATTATCTTGCCCATGTAATTGTAACCCCTCTGTACAGTATTTTCACAATAATAAAAAAAAAGAAAATAGGTCATAGGCATATACACACCAAGAAATTGAAGTATGGCATTCACAAGGGAAGATGCCAATGGTCTGACTCCTTTGAACAACTAACTTACAGTTTAACAAAATAAATAACAAAAAGCTAGAACATGTGCTGTGTGAGAGAGGAGAGAGATCAAGAAGAACTCTAGACAAATGGAGAGAGGGTGAGGGGTGAGTACAGTCACAGTGTCCCATGTACACAGGTGGATCTAGAGCCAGGTTACTTGAGGAAGTGGGTGTGGGTGGGAGTAATAGGCAAGAATGATGGAAGGGAAGACATCAATCAAGGGGCATGATATTCATACACTGTCTTGCTGAATCAAAACCGCTTTGTACAACTACTTGAAGATTTTCACAGAAGAATGCCATAACAATTTAGGTTTGCCAATGAGCACTGGTGGCTCATGCCTGTCATCCTCACTACTCACGAGGCTGAGATCTGAGGATCACAGTTCAAAGCCAGCCCGGTCAGGAAAGTCTGTGAAATTCTCATCTTCAATGAACCACCAGAAAACCTGAAGTGGCATTGTGGCTCAAAGTGGTAGAGTGCTCACCTTGAGTGAAAGAGCTCAGGGACAGTGCCCAGCCCCAGAGTTCAAGCCAACAAATAAAACAAAAAAACAGGTTTAAAAAAAACTCTAATATATTATTAGCCTCCTCTTAAACATCCTAAGTAATAAGATCTGAACAAAGTAATCTTTAAAATTCTATTGATTTCTTCCACTCATCAACAGCTGGTGTCAAGCTATAAACTGTATTACCTAACTATGTTGGGCTATGAATCACCTTTCCTATACTTGACTTAGTTAAAACAAGATATTGTAGACCACAGGCCCAACTTGACTGACTTGAAATAAAAATAGGCCAGCAATGGACAATGTGAGTCTAATGTAAATATTCCAAATCCCGTATCGATAATGAAGAGTTTGTTCTTCTGATTGTCTCTTGTCTTCTGTCAGGAGAGGCTGTGATTCAGTCAGGAACAGTAGGAGCAGTCGCCATGACAACTGATCTTCGGGAAACCACAGAATGCTCTTGGTCACCTCCCACGATATGCTTCCACTATAACTGGTAAGGCCCATGGTGCTTTTTAAACCTTCCCTGTCCGTTGGGATGCAATAAAGGGTGCTCCTCTCTCAGCCCCGCGCTGGCTCCTGAGGCCTGCTGTCCACGGAACTCCTAAGTATGGACAGAACTGTCATGCTGTGTGTTCTCATGCAGCCTGGCCAGAAGGATGTGGCGCCATTTGCTGTCAAGCTTTATACCTCCCAGAGACTTTGCCACGCAGGCCTTTGCCAGGTAAAAAAGTGGAGGCCTCTCCCAGGACCAAAGACACATGATGTTCCATGATGGATTGCTGGAATACTGATATTTACTTTGGGAGAAAAATCCTCCATTTTCCTGTCCTCTTTTAAGTGCTAAGAAAATAGAAGATGCCCCTCAGTAGATGAATGGATCAAGAAAATGTGGTATATATACACAATGGAATTCTATGCCTCCATCAGAAAGAATGACATTGCCCCATTTGTTAGGAAATGGAAAGACTTGGAAAAAATTATATTAAGTGAAGTAAGCCAGGCCCAAAGAAACATAGGTCCCATGGTTTCCCTTATTTGCAATAACTAGTATATGTCTGAGACAAACAGAAAGGGTCAGATAAGTTGATATTAGGGAAATGAACCCCAAGGTAAGGATTCAAATGTTTTTTTTCTTTCTTGCTATTGTTTCTAACATATTTATAAGATGATTTCTTTGTTGCTTTGTATGTCCCTCCCCCATGGTATAACCCCTGCTTTCACTGTATTTGATGTTGGTATAACTTGGGGAGGGGAAGGGAAAAAATCAAATTGTTTAAATAGGGATACAGATGGACCCATTGCAACAATGAGATGTACAAGATGTTATGTCAAAAAACGAACTTTACAACTTTGGTGGTGGGGTGGGAGGGGAAGGACAGGGATGGGAAGGGGAAACAAAGGAGGAGGCAACAATGCTTGATAAGAAATGTACTCATTATCTTGCCCATGTAATTGTAACCCCTCTGTACAGTATTTTCATAATAAAAAGAAGAGAAAGCTTACGGGAGTTGCTGGAGATCACATGGCATACACAGAGCTATAATTTGCATGCTGGTATTTCACTTCATTCCGTGTTACCCTTTACACAATCCCTGATAACTAATCAGATCGGAATGAAGCAAACCCAGCAACAGTCTACATGTCTTCCCTCACCCATACACCCTCTCAAGTAAGAGTTTAAAGCTAACTGCAGTCACTTGCAGGACATCACAGTCCTCTCGGCCTCTAGTCTAAAAGAATCTTTGTACAAACCAGAAAGTGTACTGTTAGTAAACAGCCCAAAGCTATTTATTAATTGAAGGTAAACACAGAGGCAGTTCAGTTGGGTTCCACAAACAAGCACACAGAATCTGACTCACAAAGACGTATTTCAGGCAGAAGAGTCCAGGCTCACCTTTCTGCATGGAAAAAAGCTCCTGTAAGTCTAAGCCATGGCCCACAGCGATGCAATTCTGCCCATCAGTGCTTCCTTCCCAATACTGGTTTATTCGGGTCTGTGGACTTGTTCTTAGATTTATATTAAGGTTTCACCTTTGACATCTGAATTAATAAAATTTTAACTTTTGGTTATCTCTTGAAAAGGCACATTGTTTCATCCAATACACATGTAACTTGCTACAACATTTGGATTATCTGTATCCAGTTATATTGATCATTTGAATACAAATTCAAGAATCAATTTAGAATATGCTGTTTTTATTACCAAAATTTGCCTGTCACCTGAACAATCCAGAATTCCTCACTCAGTCTCTCAGCCAAGCAAATAATGACCTTCTGTCTAATTCCATAAACTTAGCTATAAATATTAGAAGATGTAGTCTGGTGCCAGTGGCCCATGGCTGTAATCCTACCTACTCAAGAGGCTGAGATCTGAGGATCAGAGTTCAAAGCCAGCCTGGGAAGGAAAGTCCATGAGACTCTTATCTCCAATTAACCATCAAAAAGCCAGAAGTAGAGATATGGCTCAATGGGTAGAGTGCTAGCCTCGAGCAAGGTAACTCAGGAACACTGCCTAGCCCCTGGGTTCAAGCCTCAGGTCTGCTACACACAAATAAATTCGAAGTTATATTAACTTAACATGCAAAAAAAATGTACTATAGCTAAGCTCTATAAGGTAAGCTTTAATACTTAGCAATGCCAATTTTAAAATAAATTGAATAATAAACTTGTCTCAAGGAGCATTAATCTTGAAAATATCTGTTTCTCTTCATGAATTCATAATTAAAATGGTAGTCATTAGAATGAAGCATCTTTTCCAAAGAGAGACCCATACTTCAGATTACTTAGAGTTGAAGAAGTTGAGATCTGTTCTTGGTAATGACGGAACTTGCCAATATTCACAGAGAACTTTTCTCCATTGATCTAAGCAGTCAGAGGAATCTATTTTGAGCAGGGCATTTTGCAGGAGTATTTGTTTCTAAAGATTTATCTTGTACTCTCTGATGTTTAAAAGTATGTCATTAAGCAAATGAAGACTGGGACAAAGCGTTACCTTTGATATTTATAAACACATAGATAAATCCGTTGAATGAATGGATTTAAAGTCTGATTTTATGGAAAAAAGCATGTCTATGAGCTGAATTGCATCTTTTCTCTTGAAATGAAGCAATGTTGCGGGTGAAGGGATTGATTTTTAAAGACAAAACTTGGGGAGGGGAAAGCAAAATGCTTTGACCACATCACAGAGAATGTCAAGGTCACTCTGACCTTCCACATTCTGCTCCTGCAAGAAAATAGGATGCTGCTCAGTTCCACCAGGGTGGAGGAGTCACCATTCCATATCAAGATAAATGTAATTACCCTTTTCATCTAACCCATGAATCTCATTCCCATGCTTCTCTTTTGTCTTTGAATTCCTGTGTGTTCTAAAAGTTAAAAGCTATACATGATTATGGTGATGAATACCATAGACTATACTTCAAGAATATATCCTAGGAAGGAATTCTTTAAGTCTCAACCTTTAAAGAGACAGAGGCAGAGACAGAGACAGACAGAGAGATACAGAGACAGAGACAGAGAAAGAGAAAGAGAAACTCAAATACCATCAGTTTCCAACAATGTACTGTGAACCAAGCAGACTAAATTGTCCAGTTTGATTATACTTAATAGAAATGAATGCAGACATTTATCCACAGAATTTGGACTTAATTGGCCATTGATTTTAGAAAGTGGGAGGGAAACTTAGGTGCAGTAAGGTTGCATGATTTGCTAATTCACACAGCTCAGTTCTCAGGCCATGTACCAGTGGCTCACACCTGTAATCCTAGCTACTGAGGAGGCTGAGACCTGAGCATCTGAGTTCAAAGCCAGCTGGGGCAGGAAAGTCCTTAAGACACTCTCAATTAACCAGTAAAAAGCCAGAAGTAGAGCTGTGGCTCAAATGGCATAAAACTAGCTTTGAACAAAAGTGCTCAGCAACAGCATCCAGCTCCAGAACTGGCAAACAAAAGCAAAACAAAACAAAAACAGTCCTCTGAATCTTCCTGTGTGAATAAAACTAGTTCAATGAATGTGCTAGTGCTCTGTAACTAATTGGGAAGCTTTATTTCCTAGGTCAATGTTTTGTTTGTCTGTTTGTTTTGTTTTGTCAGTCTTGGGGCCTGAACTCTGGGCCTGGGCGCTGTCCCTCAGCTCTTCAGCTCAAGTCCCTAGCGCTCTACCACTTGAGCCACTTCTGGCTTTTTCTGCTTATGTGGGCTGAGGAATCAAACCCAGGGCCTCATGCATGTGAGGTAAGCACTCTACCACTGAGCCACCTTCCCAGCCCCAAGGTCAGTGTTTTATGTTGTAAGTTGCCACCTCCAGAGGTCACCTAAGAAAAATTCAATGTAAGGGTTACAAACAGTAATCAACTCTTAGCCTTTCTGTGAAAGGTTCCAGTGCTATGGGAGAGCATTGTAAATGCTTTTCTGCATCACTGTAATAATCCAAACTGTAAAAAATAAGCTGCTATGGTATTGGGATATTTAGGGTGGACGCGGAGGAGAGGTCAGTATCTGCGCACGGCAACTATCTTGATGCAGGTGCTTCATCTACTCTAGAGTTTACAATTGCCTGTTTAACTAGCTGGAAACTAGGCGTCCTGCAGTAGTGTTATAAACTGAGCTAGCATTCCTGGAAGGCAATGCCATGTTTCCCCCCAACTTCAGATGCGAGTGTACGCCTCCCTTGCAGAAGCTGGGTGGTTGTGACAGGTGATAATATGCATTCCCAACGGAAAGACTCTGGAGTGGCAGAATCTTCAACGGGCTTTTCACCGACAACAACAAGCACTGCAGACACTCTAGACTCTGGATACCCAGTAAAAGGACAAAAACAAATCACCTTTGCAAGCCTGGCTGAGAATCTGTAATGCAGTATTGGATCCTAATATGGCCTAAGCCTACACCTAGGGAACACATAAGGTCTGTTCCATC
This sequence comes from Dipodomys spectabilis, assembly GCF_019054845.1. Taxonomy (NCBI): domain Eukaryota; kingdom Metazoa; phylum Chordata; class Mammalia; order Rodentia; family Heteromyidae; genus Dipodomys; species Dipodomys spectabilis. The sequence continues at coordinate 4,471,342 of NW_024871012.1, forward strand.
TGGATGCACTAAAGCATAGGGCTGAGTTTAGCAATCCCACTGCCTTACGAATGTCATGAATGCACCAGACTCGGGTTGACCCTGTCATTATTTTTCCCCCCACAAAACAGAAGGCAACATAGAGACAGGAGTTAGATCTACATAGTTTGCCCGTGGCACTTCAAAGAAGCAGTCTAAGTTACATGCAGAAGTTTGCACACACAAATCACGCCATCGAGTGGAATATCAAAAAGGAGAAACAAAACCTATTACAAAAATAAAATAAAATTTTACAACTGAAGTCAAGTTGACAATTTGTGGGGACTCACAGGAGCTGAGTTTTTAGTCTGAAATGTAGCCGGTATGTAAAATAAGAACCTAAAGCAGTAGGTCAGAGGTTTTGTTTGTGCCATTGGTCTATGTGTTTGATTTGTGTGCTCTCCTCTCGCAGTACAATCATGAAAAGAAACCATCCACGGGTCAGATGGCCGAGTATCAGATTTGGACACTCCAAAATTCAATCGCAGATCTTGGTATCATATAGACTTACCTGCAGAACTCACATCTGGGAGCTTGATGCTCCCGGTGTTCTGCATGCCCTCTGTTGCCCCACCACGTGTGAACCTCAAAGGATTGGTTTTGGCTGAGCTTCGAAGCCTCAAATATTAGTGTGAGTAATGCCATGAGTGAGCAGCCCTGGGCCTGGGAACAATCGCCCTCAGTGGTGTGAAATAGAAGGGATCAAGAGAGTAGCCATGCTCAGCTGGGTGAATAAAGCAAGAGCGCACACAGGAGGCGTCTGGCGGGAGCCCTGAGGAAATGAAGAGTGACCTCAGCGGGCCCAGGCTGCTCCAGACGCTCCCCTCCCACAGGAGCTCGCCCTGCTCGCCCTCAGAGGCTGCGCTCAGATTAAATCACTCCCAGGAATAAGATGTCAGACGTCTTAGTACTTAATTACATTTTACCAGCAGGAAAATAAAAAGGAAAAGGGGGGGAGGGGAGAAGAAAGGAAATAATCCACTACACATTGATAACACGTATCCTTAAAAAAAAATACCAACGTCTTCCCAAACTGAGGTTGAATGCATTTCCTAGAAAGAAATAATTGATTTATTCAGTCCACAATAGTATTCAATAAATTTCACCAAGACACAATGGATAACCCAAGCGTTGCTCCTTCAAATGCTGAATCCATGAAAGCAAATGACTCAAAGCACAGCGACACAAAATCATGAAACGCCTTAATTTCACTGAAATGCTGAGCACCGCAGACTCACTTAGCAAGACAGAAACGTTGTCTTATCATCCGGTTCACGTATGAAGAACTCACTAAAGTGTCTACTTTTAAAAATCCATATCTGGGCTTGACACTTAAGAAGGCAATAAGGATGTTGATGCATTGCTGCCTTAATGAAACACCCACCATGATGGGGAGAAAAAGAGTATCGTGTGTTTTGCCTGAGAGAACAATAAAGCTGCGATCAGTTGTTTAAATATAATCAATAAAAGTCACGTAGCGAAGTTCCCAGGGAGGGTTTTCTCTAACAAGGTCTCGGAGGTGACGGGCCTCAGCGGGGTGTGTAACTTCCACTGTCCAGGCCCTTTCTCAGACCACGCTTACCACCTCTGTCTCCAGATCACAGGCCAGTCATTTCAACACTGTGGGAAAACTGACCATTAAAGGAGTCAAAAGACAGTCTCGTCTTTTCAAAATACTGGTTTGATGGCTCAATGTGTTAGAAAAGAAATTTCATGCCATCTTGAAGCATTTAATTAGGCTAATCCACTAACAGCAATCAAAGGAGAGACATGATCATTTCTTGCTCCATGTTATTTCGGAGAATTTCTCAGTAGTCTTGAACATGATAGTGAATCTAATTTTAATTGTTCTTAGTTTTACTAGATACAAAGGAACTTGGGCTTAGAAAAGTGTCCCTCGCCAGCAGAAATACTTGTGTATGTATACATACATACACAAATTAACTACAGTTCTGTATACAAGGGGGAGCTTGCAGTGGTGTAATTCCTTTGCACAACTAACTTGCATCTTAACCAAACGAATGCCAGGAAGCTGAAACATGTTTCATTCATAGGGGTGTGGGGCTGCAGAGAGGTGGAGACACACGCATGGAGAGAGGAAGGTGAGTGAGTATGCTCAGAATGGTCCGTGTGCATGTGTGGAAATGGAACGTGGTAACTTGAGGGGATGGGTGGGGTTGAGGTAGACAGGAAAGAGTTACGGGAGGGGCCATATTGATAAAAGTACACTGTCTCATAAACTGAATTGAATTGAAACCCATGGTACAACTGCTTAGATGTTACTTTCAAAAGGAAAAACACAGCTATCAAAAACATTTGCGTAGCTTCTAGTTGTAATTTTCACACGTCGTGATGCTCAACCACAGCCAGAAGTGTTTTGAAATAAGGAAGGAGGTGATAAAGTGCACTTTCCCTGGCTACAATTGTACTTTCGCTCTAACTCCTCACAATCAGCCATTCTTAACTGTGGATACAATCTGAATCAAGTCCATGTTCTCATCAAATTTATCATAAAACAAAACCAGAAAGCTACTGCTGAGAAGGAAAAGGTCAAGGTCAACAGAAGATATGAAGCATTCCAGATGGAATTGGAAGTCATCCTTAATTTTCCCATTCCTATCCTTGTATACCACCTAACCTGTCACATCCAGAAATAAGCCTAGGAAGTGTAAGCTTATGGAAATACTACAAAGGACCTCATGTTGCTAGCACATAGCCCACTCTCATGATCGGGAGAAGGATTTCCGGGAATAAGGGTTCCTATGAGGGAGACAGCCAGTCTCTAGCTAACTGGCCGTCGGCATGCGATTGGACCCTTCAGAGTCCATACCTAGTCCGGGAGATTCGGATCACAGACAGAGATCTTTGAGAGTTTAACATATACAAAGAATCTGGGATACAAGAAGAACTCAGTACAGGATAGCAGCACACTGTCGGCCAGGAAGTCCAACCTCAAGACACCCGAAGATCCCAGCTAGGGAAGGCCTTGCTGTCTGCGTCAGAACCAGCACACTTTCATCTGCTCTGGAAGAGCATGGGAGCTGGGAGGATGCAGCCCTCCGGACTTCATCATTTCCCAGGAGATCGCACTGAGGCCTACGGAGCAATGGAAAAATTTTACCAAGACACTAATATTTAGATCCTAGCATGACCTGAATAATGAAAAGATTCTTGTAAAAAAGGCTCAATATTTGATGGATAGGATTTAAGTTCAAATTCATCCATCAAAGCAAATCAGTTCTAATCAGTTCAACTGATTAGAATGTGACGGGAGGCTTCTAAAATTCACAGGGAAGTATATCCAATGAGAGCTATGCTAGCTAGGGTGTCTTTGGTCTCAAATAACAGAAACTCATTCAAAAGACAGCCTACCCCATAAAGAGACTGGGGGATTTAGATCTCACCGTCTTTGTAGATTTCTATTCGATTGGTCTTGGTACGCGGCTTGTCTGCTTAACCTAGCTACCACAATGCTCCACAGAGAGCTGATACCTTCTGGCAGTCACAGGAGAAGAGGCCAAAGGAGAAGGTAGCCCAGAATTTGGGTGAGGGCTCACATTCCTCTAAGTATCTTGCTGCTTCGTTCCTGTGGAGGAGCTTGAGTTCCGTGAGTTCCATCCACTATACAGAACAGGAGGGAAAATAACCGATGAATGGGGAGCAAAAACATCCCAACATAGTGAGTATACAGAGGCATATCAGACTTAAAAGCAGCAACCTGGAACCAGACACTGGTGGCTCACACCTGTCATCCTAGCTACTCGGGAGGATGAGATCTGAGGACCATGGTTCAAAGCCAGCCTGGGCAGGAAAGTCCATGAGTCTCTTATCCCCAAATAACCTATTCAGAAAAAGCCAGAAGTGCCCCTGTGGCTCAAGTGATAGAACCTTAGCCTTGAGAAAAAGCAGCTCAGGAACAATGCCCAGGCTCTGAGTTCAAGCCCTAGGACTGGCACCAAGAAAAGAAAAAAGAAAAGACAGAAAAGCTGCTGGCTCACAGAAGAGGACATACAAATGTGAAACATATTAAACAATGCTCAATTTTACCAAATAATTATAAACGGAAATTACAAAAGAATGATATACCGTTTCATATCTGTTAGAGCAAAGGTTACCACCTGTTTTGCTTCTTCAAGGTTCATGGATTCAGAACAAAAAAAAAAAGCAATTAAGGGTGTAGTTGTAACTATACCTAGAACCACCTAAAATGCCATTTAAAATATGAAAACCATTCCTAGCTTATAGGCTTTCAAAACTAAGGGAGAGTTCCAGGTTTAGTGTATCACACGTGAAATCCTAGCTACTCAGGAGGCTGACCTTTGGTGAATCATAGTTTGAGGGCAGCCTGGGTAAATAATTCACAAGATTCCAATTGAACCAATAGAAAAGCTGAGCATGGCAGCATGTGCTTAAATTGTTCTGCTCTACTGAAATCTAAGTCATCTTGGGTCAGTCATTTTTGATTACCCTTCCCTTAGGAAATAATGCTTTCTGTGTCACTTTTATAATTCTTAATATGTCAAGTCATTTGTATTGTATCCTCTGCTTAGGAATTCTATACATTTATTCTGCAAAAGAGTGATAATTTAAAGTGATTAGCGAAGTTAAACTCAAGCTGTCAACTCTGTTTCTTGGATAGTTGGATGTCAGTCCAGTTGTATTTTTTTACTAAGAATTTTATCCTACACAATAATAACTCTGAAATTCTTTGATTTGTATATTTACGTACACATCTGACATCTTAGCTTTTCCTTTTTGTGCTGTCTCTTATCTAGGATTTCCCCTGAATTTTAGTAGCAGTCACCAGACTGCTCTCAAGTGAAAGTGCAAAAATCAAAGCTCCATTTTATGCTCCATATTTAAGCTCCAGGAAAAACTGAATCTTCCATAGTGAAGGAGAATCTCTGCCATCCATTTCTATTCTTGATTTGGCAAGAAATGTGGTACAGAGGCTCACCCCTGTAATCCTACCTACTCAAGAAGCGAGATCTGACCATCACAGCTTGAAACTAACCAGGGGCTGAAACTTATTTCCAGATAACCATCAAAAAGCCAGAAGCTGAGGCATGGCGTAAGTGGCAGAGTGCCAGCCTTGAGTGAAAAAGTCGTGCAAGAATGCAAAGCCCTGGGTTCAAGTACCCGTACTGGAACAAAAATAAAAGTAATTAGTTAATTAACTAGATAGACATGAAGTTGATTTTTGGAAGATCTAAATTCTGCATGAGAGATCTGTCTGTCCCACCTGTGAAACTGTAATATTAGCAACGAACTCGAATATGAGAGAAGAAATTTCCCATTCCAACACTCCATTTACTTAGAGATCCCTGACACACTGGTGGGAACATTGGAAAACACGAAGTAGACTATTAGAGAAAGGAGTACCAGCGACACTGCTGTGCAGCAACGGGCCTTGCAGTGGAGAGAATGAACAGTGTTTCCCTTAGCAACGGGCCTTGCAGTGGAGAGAATGAACAGTGTTTCCCTTAGCAACGGGCCTTGCAGTGGAGAGAATGAACAGTGTTTCCCTTAGCAACGGGCCTTGCAGTGGAGAGAATGAACAGTGTTTCCCTTAGCAACGGGCCTTGCAGTGGAGAGAATGAACAGTGTTTCCCTTAGCAACAGGCCTTGCAGTGGAGAGAATGAACCGTGTTTCCCTTAGCAACGGGCCTTGCAGTGGAGAGAATGAACCGTGTTTCCCTTAGCAACGGGCCCTTGCAGTGGAGAGAATGAACAGTGTTTCCCTTAGCAACGGGCCCTTGCAATGGAGAGAATGAACAGTGTTTCCCTTAGCAACGGGCCCTTGCAGTGAAGAGAATGAACAGTGTTTCCCTTAGCAACGGGCCTTAGCAACGGGCCTTGCAGTGGAGAGAATGAACAGTGTTTCCCTTTGGCCTGGAAGCCAGGAAACAATGTAGCAGCACTAGGGATGTTCATTTCTCCGGGAAAGGACACCAGCTCTCACATGGATAAAACTAAAATTTCAGAGCATTTCTCTGTCTAACTTTTCTGATCATCTTAATTGCCTCGTGGTAGAAGAAATTATTTTAAGAAAAACTAAGTAGACCTAATTAATGCTTATAAAGAGAGAATGAAGAACAACTAATGGACTGAATGCCTACAAAGAGAGGAGTTACTTGGTGA
>NW_024871012.1:4482500-4640000 GCF_019054845.1 Dipodomys spectabilis
AAGCCCAGAAATTAGACAAAATTCACAATAATTTCCAGCACGTGAGATTAGGAGCTGCCTCTGGGTTATTAAGGAAGACGGCTATGATGGCGATCTCAGAAGTCCACAGGGCGGGGGACGTGGTATGGGACGTGGGTGGGCGCTGAAAGAGCGAGGGAGGGCAGAGAGAGAGAAAGGCTCTTTCTGAAAGCGACTCGAAGATGCGTTTCTAGTTCTTGGTCACAGAAAGCATCAGGACGCTGCGAAGGATTCGCAGCCAAATCAAGCGGCCGGGGACGGCCCGACAGAAGCTCTGCGGAGGCCGAGAGGTGGAGCAGCGTTCGTGAAGTGTGCAGTTGGGAGATTGATGTAGATGCCCTTCACTGCCAAGTGAAATGCCAATAATGCTTGTATAGCATTTTGTGAGGGCAATGGGAGTATTGATTCCTGAGCAATAATAAAGAATGAAGCTGCTCTCTCAGGTATAAAAATATTGGCAACTGTTGGAAAGCATTGACTCCTAGGGGCCTGCGCGCCGGCCTATCTTCAGACCAATAATTCAGCCTTCAGGGGGGCAGCGGAAGCCGCCGCCGTGCTTTGCAGGCGCCCGCGTGCTGCTATTCATTCACCCGCCATCACAGTCCACCGGCCTATTGGTCTTCATAGGGCAGGAGCTAAACGGATCCCCGGGATCTCAGAGAGCGTGAGTCAGAGGATGAAAACAGACAGAAGGAAAGGAAGGAAGGAATGGGAAAGGCTACACACAGACGCCCCACGCACACCTATTGCAAAGGCCTTCTGAAAGGTACGCATTTTGCGCTTTTTTTCTCCTGACAATCGATACTACGTGGTACAGCCAACGAACCGGTGGAGCACGAGGCTTTAAGCACGTTTCTGAGAAGTGAACCCCCCACGATACTGCAGTCACACACTGGAACCAACGTGGTACGCTGGAGAACGGATAGAAACGTTACCGTAGTCTGAATGACACCACACTCTCCGCCGGGCCCGTGGACGCACACTCGGATTGGGGAACTGGCCAGAGAAGGAAGTCAGTCCCCCCCAGAGTCAGTCATGCGCATCCCCAGCACAGGGCCACCGCACAGAGGCCCTCTACGTCCCTTCGTTTTTCACAGAATAAGAACAGCACCTGGTCTGAGTGGAACTCTCCCTGCCTAGGAACATCAAACTAGTTGATCTACTGAGATCTTTAAAATACAGAACCATGCTCAAGGAAGTTTTAAAATGATTGTTCGTTCATCTACAGAGTCAGGAGGCAGATCCAAACGTGCACACATGTATATGTGTAATTTATATACTTACTTGCAACCAAGGAAGAGCAATACTGGTTCATGTCCAGCTGTCCCTTCCAGGGGCAGAGTGCTTTGAGAGTTAGACACAAGCTGGGAGCTGGTGATCAGTGGCACCTCCATTCCCAGCTGCTCAAGATGCTGAAATCTGGAGAATCATGGTGTGAAGCTAGCCGAGGCAGAAAGATCCTCAACACTCCTCCACTTCAGCAGCAACAGTCCAGGCCGGAAGCCTGGCCAGGTGGTAGAGGGCTATTCCAGCAGCAATACAAGGGACTCTCTGAGCTCCAGCTCCGGGGTCACTCCCCACAATACCAGAAGGTTAAGGACTTTCTAAAGGGATATCTCAGAGTGTTTGTTTATCATGCGCAAAGCCCCAGATTCAATTCCCAGCACAAATAAATAAATAGAAAAGATGTTGATACACTATAACAAAAGTCATCTCCTCAGGCATCAGTAACTTATAATCCTAAATACTCAGGAGTGTCAGACTTGAGGATCAGGGTTCAAAGCTAACCCTGTCACAAAAGTCAATGAGACTTCACCAAAAGGCTAGAAGTGGAGCTATGGCTCAAATAGTACAGTGCTTACCTTAAGCTTGAGCTAAAGGCCAGAACTCAGGCCCTGAGTTCAAGCCTGAGGATCCTCTCTCTTTCTCTCTCTCTCTCTCTCTCTCTCACACACACACACACACACACATCACACACACTGAAAATTCTTATTATTGTGTTCATTGCCTTTTCCAAGATGTTTGCATATGGTTAAGTTGTTAACCGCGGGCTCTGACTCGGTGGCCGGCCCGGCAGAGCCCATGGGGCACTCTGTGTCAGTGTCCTCTCAATGTCTGCCTGCGGCACACGCTCCCAACTGTGTCACTTTGGCCAGCCTCCCTCTTCACACGTGACTTGGGGAACAATCCCTGGTCCAGTCTAGGGAGATGTCACACTGCATACAAGCCAGCCAAGGTCACTCCTGCACCGTTATGGGAGAACACAGATAGTTTTTCCTACTACTTCGGCAACTTGGACTCAACACTTTCTGGTAAGAATGGCTGAATGTATCCAGTAGAATCTAATATAAAGATTACTCTCATGGGTGTTTTTAATTCACAACTGCTATTATAACGGTGGTGTGCAGCGGGGTTACAGTTACCTCAGTCAGGTGAAGAGCATAGTTTGTGGACACTGTCATCCCTTCTCTCACTCTGACTTATAATGTTTTAAAAAGCAAGGCCACAAAACACAATAGGCCATCTGACCTCTCTACTGTTGGGTATTATAAAACTATATTCCAAACCAGTGACAACTTGTAGTGATAGGAATGTTATACATGGTCTTTATGTTGTGTGATTATCTGGCCTCCATTTATGAATGTTCATTATAATTAAAGTGGGAAGATAAGAAAAATGCTCTCCTTCTATGTAGCTATTTTGGTGTGCGCGCACACACATGCACACACACACACAGAGCACACACACACGTGCACACACACACAGAGCACACACACAGAGCACACACACAGAGCACACACACACGCACACACACAGAGCACATGCACACACACGCACACACAGCACACACGCACACACAGCACACACATGCATGCATGCACACACACGCACACACAGCACACACATGCATGCACGCACACACGCACGCATGCACGCACATACACACACAGAGCACACACACAGAGCACACACACACGCACACACACAGAGCACATGCACACACACACACAGCACACACATGCATGCATGCACACACACGCATGCACGCACATATGCACACAGAGCACACACACGTGTGCGCACACACACACGTGCACACACACACAGAGCACACACAAGGAGCACACACAGAGCACATGCACACACACGCACACACAGCACACACATGCATGCACGCACACACACACGCATGCATGCACACACACGCATGCACGCACATACGCACACACAAAGAGCACACACACAGAGCACACACACACTGAGCACACACACAGAGCACACACACAGAGCACACACACAGAGCACACACACACAGAGCACACACACAGAGCACACACACAGAGCACACACACACACAGAGCACACACACAGAGCACACACACACAGAGCACACACACAGAGCACACACACAGAGCACACACACACAGAGCACACACACAGAGCACACACACAGAGCACACACACACAGAGTACACACACACAGAGCACCCACACACAGAGCACACACACAGAGCACACACACACACACACAGAGCACACACACAGAGCACACACACACAGAGCACACACACAGAGCACACACACAGAGCACACACACACAGAGCACACACAGAGCACACACACACAGAGCACACACACAGAGCACACACACAGAGCACACACACACAGAGCACACACACAGAGCACACACACAGAGCACACACACACAGAGGACACACACACAGAGCACACACACAGAGCACACACACACAGAGCACACACACAGAGCACACACACAGAACACACATAAACAGAGCACACACACAGAGCACACACACAGAGCACACACACACACACAGAGCACACACACAGAGCACACACACACACAGAGCACACACACACACAGAGCACACACACACAGAGCACACACAGAGCACACACACACAGAGCACACACACAGAGCACACACACAGAGAGCACACACACACAGAACACACACACAGAGCACACACACAGAGCACACACACACACACACAGAGCACACACACACAGAGCACACACACACAGAGCACACACAGAGCACACACACACAGAGCACACACACAGAGCACACACACACAGAGCACACACACAGAGAGCACACACACACAGAGCACACACACAGAGCACACACACAGAGCACACACACAGAGCACACACACACAGAGCACACACACAGAGCACACACACAGAGCACACACACACACAGAGCACACAAACACAGAGCACACACACACAGAGCACACACAGAGCACACACACACAGAGCACACACACAGAGCACACACACACAGAGCACACACACAGAGCACACACACAGGGCACACACACACAGAGCACACACACAGAGCACACACACACTGAGCACACACACAGAGCACACACACAGAGCACACACACAGAGCACACACACACAGAGCACACACACAGAGCACACACACAGAGCACACACACACAGAGCACACACACAGAGCACACACACAGAGCACACACACACAGAGTACACACACACAGAGCACCCACACACAGAGCACACACAGAGAGCACACACACACACACACACAGAGCACACACACAGAGCACACACACACAGAGCACACACACACAGAGCACACACACAGAGCACACACACAGAGCACACACACACAGAGCACACACAGAGCACACACACACAGAGCACACACACAGAGCACACACACAGAGCACACACACACAGAGCACACACACAGAGCACACACACAGAGCACACACACACAGAGCACACACACACAGAGCACACACAGAGCACACACACACAGAGCACACACACAGAGCACACACACAGAACACACATAAACAGAGCACACACACAGAGCACACACACAGAGCACACACACACACACAGAGCACACACACACAGAGCACACACACACACAGAGCACACACACACACAGAGCACACACACACAGAGCACACACAGAGCACACACACACAGAGCACACACACAGAGAGCACACACACACAGAGCACACACACAGAGCACACACACAGAGCACACACACACAGAGCACACAAACACAGAGCACACACACACAGAGCACACACAGAGCACACACACACAGAGCACACACACAGAGCACACACACACAGAGCACACACACAGAGAGCACACACACACAGAGCACACACACAGAGCACACGCACACAGAGCACACACACAGAGAGCACACACACACAGAGCACACACACAGAGCACACACACAGAGCACACACACACAGAGCACACACACAGAGCACACACACAGAGCTCACACACAGAGCACACACACACAGAGTACACACACACAGAGCACCCACACACAGAGCACACACACAGAGCACACACACACACACACAGAGCACACACACAGAGCACACACACAGAGCACACACACACAGAGCACACACACACAGAGCACACACACACAGAGCACACACAGAGCACACACAGAGCACACACACAGAGCACACACACAGAGCACACACACACAGAGCACACACACACAGAGCACACACACAGAGCACACACACACACAGAGCACACACACACACAGAGCACACACACACAGAGCACACACACACAGAGCACACACACGGAGAGCACACACACACACAGAGCACACACACACAGAGCACACACACAGAGCACACACACACAGAGCACACACAGAGCACACCCACACAGAGCACACACACAGAGCACACACGCAGAGCACACACACACAGAGCACACACACACAGAGCACACACACAGAGCACACACACAGAGCACACACACAGAGCACACACACACAGAGCACACACACAGAGCACACACACAGAGCACACACACAGAGCACACACACACAGAGTACACACACACAGAGCACCCACACACAGAGCACACACACAGAGCACACACACACACACACACAGAGCACACACACACAGAGCACACACACAGAGCACACACACAGAGCACACACACACAGAGCACACACACACAGAGCACACACACAGAGCACACACACACAGAGCACACACACAGAGCACACACACAGAACACACATACACAGAGCACACACACAGAGCACACACACAGAGAGCACACACACACAGAGCACACACACACAGAGCACACACACAGAGCACACACACAGAGCACACTCACACAGAGCACACACACAGAGCACACACACAGAGCACACACACAGAGCACACACACACAGAGCACACACACAGAGCACACGCACACAGAGCACACACACAGAGAGCACACACACACAGAGCACACACACAGAGCACACACACAGAGCACACACACACAGAGCACACACACAGAGCACACACACAGAGCTCACACACAGAGCACACACACACAGAGTACACACACACAGAGCACCCACACACAGAGCACACACACAGAGCACACACACACACACACAGAGCACACACACAGAGCACACATACAGAGCACACACACACAGAGCACACACACACAGAGCACACACACACAGAGCACACACAGAGCACACACAGAGCACACACACAGAGCACACACACAGAGCACACACACACAGAGCACACACACACAGAGCACACACACAGAGCACACACACACACAGAGCACACACACACACAGAGCACACACACACAGAGCACACACACACAGAGCACACACACGGAGAGCACACACACACACAGAGCACACACACACAGAGCACACACACAGAGCACACACACACAGAGCACACACAGAGCACACCCACACAGAGCACACACACAGAGCACACACGCAGAGCACACACACACAGAGCACACACACACAGAGCACACACACAGAGCACACACACAGAGCACACACACAGAGCACACACACACAGAGCACACACACAGAGCACACACACAGAGCACACACACAGAGCACACACACAGAGTACACACACACAGAGCACCCACACACAGAGCACACACACAGAGCACACACACACACACACACAGAGCACACACACACAGAGCACACACACAGAGCACACACACAGAGCACACACACAGAGCACACACACACAGAGCACACACACACAGAGCACACACACAGAGCACACACACACAGAGCACACACACAGAGCACACACACAGAACACACATACACAGAGCACACACACAGAGCACACACACAGAGAGCACACACACACAGAGCACACACACACAGAGCACACACACAGAGCACACACACAGAGCACACTCACACAGAGCACACACACAGAGCACACACACAGAGCACACACACAGAGCACACACACACAGAGTACACACACACAGAGCACCCACACACAGAGCACACACACAGAGCACACACACACACACACAGAGTGCACACACAGAGCACACACACAGAGCACACACACACAGGGCACACACACAGAGCACACACACAGAGCACACACACACAGAGCACACACACACAGAGCACACACACAGAGCACACACACACAGAGCACACACACAGAGCACACACACAGAACACACATACACAGAGCACACACACAGAGCACACACACACAGAGCACACACACAGAGCACACACACAGAGCACACACACAGAGCACACACACACAGAGCACACAAACACAGAGCACACACACACAGAGCACACACACACAGAGCACACACAGAGCACACACACACACAGAGCACACACACACAGAGCACACACACAGAGCACACACACAGAGCACACACACACAGAGCACACACAGAGCACACACACACAGAGCACACACAGAGCACACACACACAGAGCACACATACACACACAGAGCACACACACAGAGCACACACACACAGAGCACACACACACAGAGCACACACACACACAGAGCACACACACAGAGCACACACACACAGAGCACACACACACAGAGCACACACATAGCACACACAGAGCACACACACACAGAGCACACACACAGAGCACACACCCAGAGCACACACACACAGAGCACACACACAGAGAGCACACACACAGAGCACACACACAGAGCACACACACACAGAGCACACACACACAGAGCACACACATAGCACACACAGAGCACACACACACAGAGCACACACACACAGAGCACACACACACACAGAGCACACACACACACAGAGCACACACACAGAGCACACACACAGAGCACACACACACAGAGCACACACAGAGCACACACACACAGAGCACACACACACAGAGCACACACACAGAGCACACACACACAGAGCACACACACACAGAGCACACACACACAGAGCACACACAGAGCACACACACACAGAGCACACACACACAGAGCACACACATAGCACACACAGAGCACACACACACAGAGCACACACACAGAGCACACACCCAGAGCACACACACACAGAGCACACACACAGAGAGCACACACACAGAGCACACACACAGAGCACACACACACAGAGCACACACACACAGAGCACACACATAGCACACACAGAGCACACACACACAGAGCACACAGCCACAGAGCACACACACACGCAGAGCACACACACACACAGAGCACACACACAGAGCACACACACAGAGCACACACACACAGAGCACACACAGAGCACACACACACAGAGCACACACACACAGAGCACACACACAGAGCACACACACACAGAGCACACACACACAGAGCACACACACACAGAGCACACACAGAGCACACACACACAGAGCACACACACACAGAGCACACACACAGAGCACACACACACAGAGCACACACACACAGAGCACACTCACAGAGCACACACACACAGAGCACACACACAGAGCACACACAGAGCACACACACAGAGCACACACACACAGAGCACACACACACAGAGCACACACACAGAGCACACACACACAGAGCACACACACACAGAGCACACACACAGAGCAAACACACAGAGCACACAAACACAGAGCACACACACACAGAGCACACACAGAGCACACACACACAGAGCACACACACACAGAGCGCACACACAGAGCACACACACAGAGCACACACACACAGAGCACACATACACAGAGCACACACACACAGAGCACACACACAGAGCACACACACACAGAGCACACACAGAGCACACACACACAGAGCACACACACACAGAGCACACACAGAGCACACACACACAGAGCACACACACACAGAGCACACACACAGAGCACACACACACAGAGCACACAAACACAGAGCACACACACATAGAGCACACACAGAGCACACACACACAGAGCACACACACACAGAGCACACACACAGAGCACACACACAGAGCACACACACACAGAGCGCACACACAGAGCACACACACAGAGCACACACACACAGAGCACACACGCAGAGCACACACACAGAGCACACACACACACAGAGCACACACACACAGAGCACACACACACAGAGCACACACAGAGCACACACACATAGAGCACACACACACAGAGCACACACACACAGAGCACACAAACACAGAGCACACACACACAGAGCAAACATACACACACAGAGCACACACACACAGAGCACACACACACAGAGCACACACAGAGCACACACACACAGAGCACACACACACAGAGCACACACACAGAGCACACACACAGAGCACACACACAGAGCACACACACACAGAGCGCACACACACGGAGCACACACACACAGAGCACACACAGAGCACACACACACAGAACACACACATACACAGAGCACACACACACAGAGCACACACACAGAGCACACACACACAGAGCACACACACACAGAGCACACACACAGAGCACACACACACAGAGCACACAAACACAGAGCACACACACAGAGCACACATACACAAACAGAGCACACACACACAGAGCACACACACAGAGCACACACACAGAGCACACACACACACAGAGCACACACACACAGAGCACACACACACAGAGAGCACACACACAGAGCACACACAGAGCACACACACACAGAGCACACACACACAGAGCACACACACAGAGCACACACACACAGAGCACACAAACAGAGCACACACACACAGAGCACACACACACAGAGCACACACAGAGCACACACACACACAGAGCACACACACACAGAGCACACACACAGAGCACACACACACACAGAGCACACACACACAGAGCACACAAACACAGAGCACACACACAGAGCACAAACACACAGAGCACACACACACAGAGCACACACACACACAGAGCACACACACACACAGAGCACACACACACAGAACACACACACAGAGCACACACACAGAGCACACACACACACAGAGCACACACACACAGAGCACACATACACAGAGCACACACACAGAGCACACACACAGAGCACACACAGAGCACACACACACAGAGCACACACACAGAACACACACACAGAGCACACACACAGAGCACACACACACAGAGCACACACACAGAGCACACTGACACACAGAGCACACACACAGAGCACACACACACACAGAGCACACATACACACACAGAGCACACACAGAGCACACACACAGAGCACACACACACACAGAGCACACACACACAGAGCACACACACACAGAGCACACACAGAGCACACACACACAGAGCACACATACACAGAGCACACACACAGAGCACACACACACAGAGCACACACACACAGAGCACACACAAACACAGAGCACACACACACAGAGCACACACAGAGCACACACACACAGAGCACACATACACAGAGCACACACACAGAGCACACACACACAGAGCACACACACACACAGAGCACACACACACAGAGCACACACACACAGAGCACACACAGAGCACACACACACAGAGCACACATACACAGAGCACACACACAGAGCACACACACAGAGCACACACACACATAGCACACACAGAGCACACACACACAGAGCACACACACACAGAGCACACACACACAGAGCACACACAGAACACATACACAGAGCACACACACACACAGAGCACACATACACACAGAGCACACACACACAGAGCACACACACACAGAGCACACACAGAGCACACACACAGAGCACACACACACACAGAGCACACACACAGAGCACACACAGAGCACACACACACAGAGCACACACACACAGAGCACACACACACAGAGTACACATACACACAAAGAACACACACACAGAGCACACACACACAGAGCACACACAGAGCACACACACACAGAGCACACACACACAGAGCACACACACAGAGCACACACACACAGAGCACACACACAGAGCACACACACACAGAGCGCACACACACGGAACACACACACAGAGCACACACAGAGCACACACACACAGAGCACACACACACACACAGAGCACACACACACAGAGCACACACACAGAGCACACACACACAGAGCACACACACACAGAGCACACACACAGAGCACACACACACAGAGCACACAAACACAGAGCACACACACACAGAGCACACATACACAAACAGAGCACACACACACAGAGCACACACACAGAGCACACACACAGAGCACACACACACAGAGCACACACACAGAGCACACACACACACAGAGCACACACACACTGAGCACACACAGAGCACACACACACAGAGCACACACACACAGAGCACACACACAGAGCACACACACACAGAGCACACAAACACAGAGCACACACACAGAGCACACACACACAGAGCACACACAGAGCACACACACACACAGAGCACACACATACAGAGCACACACACACAGAGCACACATACACAGAGCACACACACAGAGCACACACACACAGAGCACACACACACAGAGCACACACACACACAGAGCACACACACACACAGAGCACACACACACAGCACACACACACAGAGCACACACACAGAGCACACACACACACAGAGCACACACACACAGAGCACACATACACAGAGCACACACACAGAGCACACACACACAGAGCACACACAGAGCACACACACACAGAGCACACACACAGAGCACACACACACAGAGCACACACACAGAGCACACACACACAGAGCACACACACAGAGCACACAGACACACAGAGCACAAACACAGAGCACACACACACACAGAGCACACACACAGAGCACACACACACAGAGCACACACACACACAGAGCACACACACACACAGAGCACACACACACAGAGCACACACAGAGCACACACACACAGAGCACACATACACAGAGCACACACACAGAGCACAAACACACAGAGCACACACACACACAGAGCACACACACACAGAGCACACACACACAGAGCACACACAGAGCACACACACACAGAGCACACATACACAGAGTACACACACAGAGCACACACACACAGAGCACACACACACACAGAGCACACACACACACAGAGCACACACACACAGAGCACACACAGAGCACACACACACACAGCACACATACACAGAGCACACACACAGAGCACACACACAGAGCACACACACACACAGAGCACACACACACAGAGCACACACAGAGCACACACACACAGAGCACACACACACAGAGCACACACACACAGAGCACACACAGAGCACACACACAGAGCACACACACACACAGAGCACACACACACACAGAGCACACACACACAGAGCACACACACACAGAGCACACACACAGCACACACACAGAGCACACACACACACAGAGCACACACACACAGAGCACACACAGAGCACACACACACAGAGCACACACACACAGAGCACACACACACAGAGCACACACACACAGAGCACACATACACACACAGAGCACACACACAGAGCACACACACACACACAGAGCACACACACAAAGCACACACACACAGAGCACACACACACAGAGCACACACACACACACACAGAGCACACACACAGAGCACACACACACAGAGCACACACACACAGAGCACACACACAGAGCACACACACAGAGCACACACACACAGAGCACACACACACAGAGCACACACAGAGCACACACACACAGAGCACACACACACAGAGCACACACACACAGAGCACAAAAACACAGAGCACACACACACAGAGCACACACACACAGAGCACACACAGAGCACACACACACAGAGCACACACACAGAGCACACACAGAGCACACACACACAGAGCACACACACACAGAGCACACACACACAGAGCACACACACAGAGCACACACACACAGAGCACACACACACAGAGCACACATACACACAGAGCACACAAACACAAAGCACACACACACAGAGCACACATACACACACGGAGCACACACACACAGAGCACACACACACAGAGCACACACACACAGAGCACACACACACAGAGCACACACACACAGAGCACACACACAGAGCACACACACAGAGCACACATACACACAGAGCACACACACACAGAGCACACACACACAGAGCACACACACACAGAGCACACACACCCAGAGCACACACAGAGCACACACACACAGAGCACACACACAGAGCACACACACAGAGCACACACACAGAGCACACACACACACAGAGCACACACACAGAGCACACACACAGAGCACACACACACAGAGCACACACACACAGAGCACACACAGAGCACACACACACAGAGCACACACACAGAGCACACACACACAGAGCACACACACAGAGCACACGCACACAGAGCACACACACACAGAGCACACACAAACAGAGCACACACACACACAGAGCACACACACACACAGAGCACACACACAGAGCACACACAGAGCACACACACACAGAGCACACACACACAGAGCACACACACACAGAGCACACACAGAGCACACACACACAGATCACACACACACAGAGCACACACACACAGAGCACACACAGAGCACACACACACACACAGAGCACACATACACACACAGCACACACACACAGAGCACACACACACAGAGCACACACACACAGAGTACACACACAGAGGACACACACACAGAGCACACACACAAAGAGCACACACACACAGAGCACACACAGAGCACACACACACAGAGCACACACACAGAGCACACACACAGAGCACACACACAGAGCGCACACACACAGAGCACACAAACACAGAGCACACACACACAGAGCACACATACACACACAGAGCACACACACACAGAGCACACACACCCAGAGCACACACCCAGAGCACACACACACAGAGCACACACACACAGAGCACAGACACACAGAGCACACACACACAGAGCACACACACAGAGCACACACACAGAGCACACACAGGCAGAGCACACACACAGAGCACACACACACAGAGCACACACACAGGGCACACACACACACAGAGCACACACACAGAGCACACACACACACAGAGCACACACACAGAGCACACACACACAGAGCACACACACACACAGAGCACACACACACAGAGCACAAACACACAGAGCACACACACACAGAGTACACACACAGAGCACACACACACAGAGCACAGACACACAGAGCACACACACACAGAGCACACACAGAGCACACACACACAGAGCACACACACACAGAGCACACACACAGAGCACACACACAGAGCACACACACACAGAGCACACAAACACAGAGCACACACACACAGAGCACACATACACACACAGAGCACACACACACAGAGCACACACACACAGAGCACACACCCAGAGCACACACACACAGAGCACACACACACAGAGCACACACACACAGAGCACACACACAGAGCACACACACAGAGCACACACACACAGAGCACACACACAGAGCACACACACACAGAGCACACACACAGGGCACACACACACACAGAGCACACACACAGAGCACACACACACACAGAGCACACACACAGAGCACACACACACAGAGCACACACTCACAGAGCACACACACACAGAGCACACACAGAGCACACACACACAGAGCACACACACACAGAGCACACACACACAGAGCACACACAGAGCACACACACAGAGCACACACACACACAGAGCACACATACACACAGAGCACACACACACAGAGCACACACACACAGAACACACACACACAGAGCACACACAGAGCACACACACAGAGCACACACACACACAGAGCACACACACACAGAGCACACACAGAGCACACACACACACAGAGCACACACACACAGAGCACACACACACACAGAGCACACACACACACAGAGCACACACAGAGCACACACACACAGAGCACACACACACACAGAGCACACACACACACAGAGCACACACACAGAGCACACACAGAGCACACACACACAGAGCACACACACACAGAGCACACACACACAGAGCACACACACACAGAGCACACATACACACACAGAGCACACACACAGAGCACACACACACACACACAGAGCACACACACAGAGCACACTCACACAGAGCACACACACACAGAGCACACACACAGAGCACACACACAGAGCACACACACACAGAGCACACACACACAGAGCACACACAGAGCACACACACACAGAGCACACACACACAGAGCACACACACACAGAGCACACATACACACACAGAGCACACACAGAGCACACACACAGAGCACACACACAGAGCACACACACACACAGAGCACACACACACAGAGCACACACAGAGCACACACACACAGAGCACACACACACAGAGCACACACACACAGAGCACACATACACACACAGAGCACACACAGAGCACACACACAGAGCACACACACAGAGCACACACACACAGAGCACACACACACAGACCACACACACAGAGCACACACACAGAGCACACACACACAGAGCACACATACACACACAGAGCACACACACACAGAGCACACACACAGAGAGCACACACACACAGAGCACACACAGAGCACACACACACAGAGCACACACACAGAGCACACACACACAGAGCACACACACACAGAGCACACACACACAGAGCACACACACACACAGAGCACACACACAGAGCACACACACACAGAGCACCCACACAGAGCACACACACACACAGAGCACACACACAGAGCACACACACACACAGAGCACACACACACAGAGCACACACACACAGAGCACACACACACACAGAGCACACACACACACAGAGCACACACACACAGAGCACACACAGAGCACACACACACAGAGCACACATACACAGAGCACACACACAGAGCACACACACAGAGCACACACACACACAGAGCACACACACACAGAGCACACACAGAGCACACACACACAGAGCACACACACACAGAGCACACACACACAGAGCACACACAGAGCACACACACAGAGCACACACTCACACAGAGCACACACACACACAGAGCACACACACACAGAGCACACACACACAGAGCACACACACACAGAGCACACACAGAGCACACACACAGAGCACACACACACAGAGCACACACACACAGAGCACACACAGAGCACACACACACAGAGCACACACACACAGAGCACACACACACACAGAGCACACACACACAGAGCACACACAGAGCACACACACAGAGCACACACACACACAGGGCACACACACACAGAGCACACACAGAGCACACACACACAGAGCACACACACACAGAGCACACACACACAGAGCACACACACACAGAGCACACATATACACACAGAGCACACACACAGAGCACACACACACACACACAGAGCACACACACAGAGCACACACACAGAGCACACACACAGACAGCACACACACAGAGCACACACACAGAGCACACACACACAGAGCACACACAGAGCACACACACACAGAGCACACACACACAGAGCACACACACACAGAGCACACAAACACAGAGCACACACACACACACAGAGCACACATACACACACAGAGCACACACACAGAGCACACACACAGAGCACACACACACAGAGCACACACAGAGCACACACACACAGAGCACACACACACAGAGCACACACACACAGAGCGCACACACAGAGCACACACACAGAGCACACACACACAGAGCACACACACACAGAGCACACACAGAGCACACACACACAGAGCACACACACACAGGGCACACACACAGAGCACACACACAGAGCACACACACACAGAGCACACACACACAGAGCACACACATAGCACACACAGAGCACACACACACAGAGCACACACACACAGAGCACACACACACACAGAGCACACACACAGAGCACAGACACACAGAGCACACACACACAGAGCACACACAGAGCACACACACACAGAGCACACACACACAGAGCACACACACAGAGCACACACACACAGAGCACACACACACAGAGCACACACAGAGCACACACACACAGAGCACACACACACAGAGCACACACACAGAGCACACACACACAGAGCACACACACACAGAGCACACACACAGAGCACACACACACAGAGCACACAAACACAGAGCACACACACACAGAGCACACACAGAGCACACACACACAGAGCGCACACACAGAGCACACACACAGAGCACACACACACAGAGCACACATACACAGAGCACACACACACAGAGCACACACACAGAGCACACATACACACACAGAGCACACACACACAGAGCACACACACACAGAGCACACACACACAGAGCACACAAACACAGAGCACACACACACAGAGCACACACACACACAGACACACACACAGAGCACACACACACAGAGCACACACACAGAGCACACACACACACAGACACACACACAGAGCACACACACACAGAGCACACACACAGAGCACACACACAGAGCACACACACAGAGCACACACACACAGAGCACACACACACACAGAGCACACAAACACAGAGCACACACAGAGCACACACACACAGAGCACACACACACAGAGCACACACCCACAGAGCACATACACACAGAGCACACATACACACACAGAGCACACACACAGAGCACACACACACACACAGAGCACACACACAGAGCACACACAGAGCACACACACACAGAGCACACACACAGAGCACACACACAGAGCACACACAGAGCACACACACACAGAGCACACACACACAGAGCACACACAGAGCACACACACACAGAGCACACACACACAGAGCACACACACACAGCACAGAAACACAGAGCACACACACACAGAGCACACATACACAGACAGAGCACACACACACAGAGCACACAAACACAGAGCACACACACACAGAGCACACACACAGAGCACACACACACAGAGCACACACACACAGAGCACACACACACAGAGCACACATACACACACAGAGCACACACACACAGAGCACACACACACAGAGCACACACAGAGCACACACACACAGAGCACACACACACACAGAGCACACACACACAGAGCACACACACAGTGCACACACACACAGAGCACACACACACAGAGCACACACACAGAGCACACACACACAGAGCACACACACACAGAGCACACACACACAGAGCACACATACACACACAGAGCACACACACAGAGCACACACACAGAGCACACACACACAGAGCACACACAGAGCACACACACACACAGAGCACACACACACACAGAGCACACACAGAGCACACACAGAGCACACACACACAGAGCACACACACACAGAGCACACACACACAGAGCACACACAGAGCACACACACACACAGAGCACACACACACAGAGCACACACACAGAGCACACACACACAGAGCACACACACACACAGAACACACACACACAGAGCACACACACACAGAGCACACACAGAGAACACACACACACAGAGCACACACACACAGAGCACACAGACAGAGCACACACACAGAGCACACACACAGAGCACACATACACACAGAGCACACACACACACAGAGCACACACACAGAGCACACACGGAGCACACACACACAGAGCACACACACACAGAGCACACACAGAGAACACACACACACAGAGCACACACACACAGAGCACACACACAGAGCACACACACAGAGCACACACACAGAGCACACATACACACAGAGCACACATACACAGAGCACACACACACAGAGCACACACACACAGAGCACACACACCCAGAGCACACACAGAGCACACACACACAGAGCACACACACAGAGCACACACACAGAGCACACACACACAGAGCACACACACAGAGCACACACACAGAGCACACACACACAGAGCACACACACACAGAGCACACACAGAGCACACACACACAGAGCACACACACAGAGCACACACACACAGAGCACACACACAGAGCACACACACAGAGCACACGCACACCGAGCACACACACACAGAGCACACACAAACAGAGCACACACACACACAGAGCACACACACACACAGAGCACACACACAGAGCACACACAGAGCACACACACACAGAGCAAACACACACAGAGCACACACACACAGAGCACACACAGAGCACACACACAGAGCACACACACACAGAGCACATACACAGAGCACACACACAGAGCACACACACACAGAGCACACAAACACAGAGCACACACACAGAGCACACATACACACACAGAGCACACACACACAGAGCACACACACACAGAGCACACACCCAGAGCACACACACACAGAGCACACACACACAGAGCACAGACACACAGAGCACACACACACAGAGCACACACACAGAGCACACACACGCAGAGCACACACACAGAGCACACACACACAGAGCACACACACAGGGCACACACACACACAGAGCACCCACACAGAGCACACACACACACAGAGCACACACACAGAGCACACACACACAGAGCACACACACACACAGAGCACACACACACAGAGCACACACACACAGAGCACACACACACAGAGTACACACACAGAGCACACACACACAGAGCACAGACACACAGAGCACACACACACAGAGCACACACAGAGCACACACACACAGAGCACACACACACAGAGCACACACACAGAGCACACACACAGAGCACACACACAGAGCACACAAACACAGAGCACACACACACAGAGCACACATACACACACAGAGCACACACACACAGAGCACACACACACAGAGCACACACCCAGAGCACACACACACAGAGCACACGCACACAGAGCACACACACACAGAGCACACACACAGAGCACACACACAGAGCACACACACACAGAGCACACACACACAGAGCACACACACAGGGCACACACACACACAGAGCACACACACAGAGCACACACACACACAGAGCACACACAAAGAGCACACACACACAGAGCACACACACACACAGAGCACACACACACAGAGCACACACAGAGCACACACACAGAGCACACACACACACAGAGCACACACACACAGAGCACACACAGAGCACACACACAGAGCACACACACACACAGAGCACACACACACAGAGCACACACAGAGCACACACACACACAGAGCACACACACACAGAGCACACACAGACAGAGCACACACACACACAGAGCACACACAGAGCACACACACACAGAGCACACACACACACAGAGCACACACACACACAGAGCACACACACAGAGCACACACAGAGCACACACACACAGAGCACACACACACAGAGCACACACACACAGAGCACACACACACAGAGCACACATACACACACAGAGCACACACACAGAGCACACACACACACACAGAGCACACACACAGAGCACACTCACACAGAGCACACACACACAGAGCACACACACAGAGCACACACACAGAGCACACACACAGAGCACACACACACAGAGCACACACAGAGCACACACACACAGAGCACACACACACAGAGCACACACACACAGAGCACACACACACACACAGAGCACACACAGAGCACAAACACATAGCACACACACAGAGCACACACACACAGAGCACACACACACAGAGCACACACAGAGCACACACACAGAGCACACAAACACAGAGCACACACACAGAGCACACATACACACACAGAGCACACACACAGAGCACACACACAGAGCACACACACACAGAGCACACACACACAGAGCACACACACAGAGCACACACACAGAGCACACACACACAGAGCACACATACACACACAGAGGACACACACACAGAGCACACACACACAGAGCACACACACACAGAGCACACACAGAGCACACACACACAGAGCACACACACAGAGCACACACACACAGAGCACACACACACAGAGCACACACACACAGAGCACACACACAGAGCACACACACAGAGCACAAAAACACAGAGCACACACACAGAGCACACACACACGCAGAGCACACACACACAGAGCACACATACACACAGAGCACACACACAGAGCACACACACAGAGCACACACACACAGAGCACACACAGAGCACACACACACACAGAGCACACACACACACAGAGCACACACACACAGAGCACACATACACAGAGCACACACACAGAGCACACACACAGAGCACACACACACACAGAGCACACACACACAGAGCACACACAGAGCACACACACACAGAGCACACACACACAGAGCACACACACACAGAGCACACACAGAGCACACACACAGAGCACACACACACAGACCACACATACACACAGAGCACACACACACAGAGCACACACACACAGAGCACACACACACACAGAGCACACACAGAGCACACACACAGAGCACACACACACACAGAGCACACACACACAGAGCACACACAGAGCACACACACACAGAGCACACACACACAGAGCACACACACACACAGAGCACACACAGAGCACACACACACAGAGCACACACACATACAGAGCACACACACACACAGGGCACACACACACAGAGCACACACAGAGCACACACACACAGAGCACACACACACAGAGCACACACACACAGAGCACACATATACACACAGAGCACACACACAGAGCACACACACACACACAGAGCACACACACAGAGCACACACACACAGAGCACACACACAGAGAGCACACACACAGAGCACACACACAGAGCACACACACACAGAGCACACACACACAGAGCACACACACAGAGCACACACACACAGAGCACACACACACAGAGCACACAAACACAGAGCACACACACACAGAGCACACATACACACACAGAGCACACACACACAGAGCACACACACACAGAGCACACACAGAGCACACACACACAGAGCACACACACACAGAGCACACACACACAGAGCAAACACACAGAGCACACACACACAGAGCACCCACACACAGAGCACACACACAGAGCACACACACAGAGCACACACACACAGAGCACACATACACACACAGAGGACACACACACAGAGCACACACACACAGAGCACACACACACAGAGCACACACAGAGCACACACACACAGAGCACACACACAGAGCACACACACACAGAGCACACACACACAGAGCACACACACACAGAGCACACACACAGAGCACACACACAGACCACAAACACACAGAGCACACACACAGAGCACACACACATACAGAGCACACACACAGAGCACACACACACACAGAGCACACACACAGAGCACACACACACAGAGCACACACACACACAGAGCACACACACACAGAGCACACATACACACAGAGCACACACACACAGAGCACACACACACAGAGCACACACAGAGCACACACACAGAGCACACACACACACAGAGCACACACACACAGAGCACACACAGAGCACACACACACACAGAGCACACACACACAGAGCACACACACACAGAGCACACACACACACAGAGCACACACAGAGCACACACACACAGAGCACACACACACAGAGCACACACACACACAGAGCACACACACAGAGCACACACAGAGCACACACACACAGAGCACACACACACAGAGCACACACACACAGAGCACACATACACACACAGAGCACACACACAGAGCACAGACACACAGAGCACAGACACACAGAGCACACACAGAGCACACACACACACAGAGCACACACACACAGAGCACACACACAGAGCACACACACACAGAGCACACACACACAGAGCACACACACACAGAGCACACACAGAGCACACACACACAGAGCACACACACACAGAGCACACACACAGAGCACACACACACAGAGCACACACACACAGAGCACACACACAGAGCACACACACACAGAGCACACAAACACAGAGCACACACACACAGAGCACACACAGAGCACACACACACAGAGCGCACACACAGAGCACACACACAGAGCACACACACACAGAGCACACACACAGAGCACACACACAGAGCACACACACACAGAGCACACAAACACAGAGCACACACACACAGAGCACACACACACACAGAACACACACAGAGCACACACACACAGAGCACACACACAGAGCACACACACACACAGACACACACACAGAGCACACACACACAGAGCACACACACAGAGCACACACACAGAGCACACACACAGAGCACACACACACAGAGCACACACACACACAGAGCACACACACACAGAGCACACACAGAGCACACACACACAGAGCACACACACACAGAGCACACACTCACAGAGCACACACACACAGAGCACACATACACACACAGAGCACACACACAGTGCACACACACACACACAGAGCACACACACAGAGCACACACAGAGCACACACACACAGAGCACACACACAGAGCACACACACAGAGTACACACAGAGCACACACACACAGAGCACACACACACAGAGCACACACAGAGCACACACACACAGAGCACACACACACAGAGCACACACACACAGAGCACAGAAACACAGAGCACACACACACAGAGCACACATACACAGACAGAGCACACACAAACAGAGCACACAAACACAGAGCACACACACACAGAGCACACACACACAGAGCACACACACAGAGCACACACACACAGAGCACACACACACAGAGCACACACACACAGAGCACACATACACACACAGAGCACACACACACAGAGCACACACACACAGAGCACACACAGAGAACACACACACAGAGCACACACACACAGAGCACACACACAGAGCACACACACAGAGCACACACACACAGAGCACACAAACACAGAGCACACACACACAGAGCACACATACACACACAGAGCACACACACACAGAGCACACACACACAGAGCACACACCCAGAGCACACACACACAGAGCACACACACACAGAGCACACACACACAGAGCACACACACAGAGCACACACACAGAGCACACACACACAGAGCACACACACAGAGCACACACACACAGAGCACACACACAGGGCACACACACACACAGAGCACACACACAGAGCACACACACACACAGAGCACACACACAGAGCACACACACACAGAGCACACACTCACAGAGCACACACACACAGAGCACACACAGAGCACACACACACAGAGCACACACACACAGAGCACACACACACAGAGCACACACAGAGCACACACACAGAGCACACACACACAGAGCACACACACACAGAGCACACACACAGAGCACACATACACACACAGAGCACACACACAGAGCACACACACAGAGCACACACACACAGAGCACACACAGAGCACACACACACACAGAGCACACACAGAGCACACACAGAGCACACACACACAGAGCACACACACAGAGCACACACACACAGAGCACACACAGAGCACACACACACACAGAGCACACACACACAGAGCACACACACAGAGCACACACACACAGAGCACACACACACACAGAACACACACACACAGAGCACACACACACAGAGCACACACAGAGAACACACACACACAGAGCACACACACACAGAGCACACAGACAGAGCACACACACAGAGCACACACACAGAGCACACATACACACAGAGCACACACACACACAGAGCACACACACAGAGCACACACGGAGCACACACACACAGAGCACACACACACAGAGCACACACACACAGAGTACACACAGAGCACACACACACACAGAGCACACATACACACACAGCACACACACACAGAGCACACACACACAGAGCACACACACACAGAGTACACACACAGAGCACACACACACAGAGCACACACACACAGAGCACACACAGAGCACACACACACAGAGCACACACACACAGAGCACACACACAGAGCACACACACAGAGCACATACACACAGAGCACACAAACACAGAGCACACACACACAGAGCACACATACACACACAGAGCACACACACACAGAGCACACACACACAGAGCACACACCCAGAGCACACACACACACACAGAGCACACACAGAGCACACACACAGAGCACACACACAGAGCACACACACACAGAGCACACACACACAGAGCACACACAGAGCACACACACACAGAGCACACACACACAGAGCACACACACAGGGCACACACACACACAGAGCACACACACAGAGCACACACACACACAGAGCACACACACAGAGCACACACACACAGAGCACACACACACACAGAGCACACACACACAGAGCACACACACACAGAGCACACATACACACACAGAGCACACACACACAGAGCACACACACACAGAGCACACACCCAGAGCACACACACACAGAGCACACACACACAGAGCACACACACACAGAGCACACACACAGAGCACACACACAGAGCACACACACACAGAGCACACACACAGGGCACACACACACACAGAGCACACACACAGAGCACACACACACACAGAGCACACACAAAGAGCACACACACACAGAGCACACACACACACAGAGCACACACACACAGAGCACACACAGAGCACACACACACAGAGCACACACACACAGAGCACACACACACAGAGCACACACAGAGCACACACACAGAGCACACACACACACAGAGCACACATACACACAGAGCACACACACACAGAGCACACACACACAGAGCACACACAGAGCACACACACAGAGCACACACACACACAGAGCACACACACACAGAGCACACACAGAGCACACACACACACAGAGCACACACACACAGAGCACACACACACACAGAGCACACACACACACAGAGCACACACAGAGCACACACACACAGAGCACACACACACACAGAGCACACACACACACAGAGCACACACACAGAGCACACACAGAGCACACACACACAGAGCACACACACACAGAGCACACACACACAGAGCACACACACACAGAGCACACATACACACACAGAGCACACACACAGAGCACACACACACACAGAGCACACACACAGAGCACACTCACACAGAGCACACACACACAGAGCACACACACAGAGCACACACACAGAGCACACACACAGAGCACACACACACAGAGCACACACAGAGCACACACACACAGAGCACACACACACAGAGCACACACACACAGAGCACACACACACACACAGAGCACACACAGAGCACACACACAGAGCACACACACAGAGCACACACACACAGAGCACACACACACAGAGCACACACAGAGCACACACACACAGAGCACACACACACAGAGCACACACACACAGAGCACACATACACACACAGAGCACACACAGAGCACACACACAGAGCACACACACAGAGCACACACACACAGAGCACACACACACAGAGCACACACACAGAGCACACACACAGAGCACACACACACAGAGCACACATACACACACAGAGGACACACACACAGAGCACACACACACAGAGCACACACACACAGAGCACACACAGAGCACACACACACAGAGCACACACAGAGCACACACACACAGAGCACACACACAGAGCACACACACACAGAGCACACACACACAGAGCACACACACACAGAGCACACACACAAACAGAGCACACACACAGAGCACAAACACACAGAGCACACACACAGAGCACACACACACAGAGCACACACACAGAGCACACACACACAGAGCACACACACACACAGAGCACACACACACACAGAGCACACACACACAGAGCACACACAGAGCACACACACACAGAGCACACATACACAGAGCACACACACAGAGCACACACACAGAGCACACACACACACAGAGCACACACACACAGAGCACACACAGAGCACACACACACAGAGCACACACACACAGAGCACACACACACAGAGCACACACAGAGCACACACACAGAGCACACACACACACAGACCACACATACACACAGAGCACACACACACAGAGCACACACACACAGAGCACACACACACAGAGCACACACAGAGCACACACACAGAGCACACACACACACAGAGCACACACACACACAGAGCACACACAGAGCACACACACACAGAGCACACACACACAGAGCACACACACACACAGAGCACACACAGAGCACACACACACAGAGCACACACACATACAGAGCACACACACACACAGGGCACACACACACAGAGCACACACAGAGCACACACACACAGAGCACACACACACAGAGCACACACACACAGAGCACACACACACAGAGCACACATATACACACAGAGCACACACACAGATCACACACACACACACAGAGCACACACACAGAGCACACACACAGAGCACACACACAGAGAACACACACACAGAGCACACACACAGAGCACACACACACAGAGCACACACACACAGAGCACACACAGAGCACACACACACAGAGCACACACACACAGAGCACACACACACAGAGCACACAAACACAGAGCACACACACACAGAGCACACATACACACACAGAGCACACACACACAGAGCACACACACACAGAGCACACACACACAGAGCACACACAGAGCACACACACACAGAGCACACACACACAGAGCAAACACCCAGAGCACACACACAGAGCACAGACTCACAGAGCACACACACACAGAGCACACACAGAGCACACACACACAGAGCACACACACACAGGGCACACACACAGAGCACACACACAGAGCACACACACACAGAGCACACACACACAGAGCACACACATAGCACACACAGAGCACACACACACAGAGCACACACACACAGAGCACACACACACACAGAGCACACACACACACAGAGCACACACACAGAGCACAGACACACAGAGTACACACACACAGAGCACACACAGAGCACACACACACAGAGCACACACACACAGAGCACACACACAGAGCACACATACACAGAGCACACACACACAGAGCACACACACACAGAGCACACACAGAGCACACACACACAGAGCACACACACACAGAGCACACACACAGAGCACACACACAGAGCACACACACACAGAGCACACACACAGAGCACACACACACAGAGCACACAAACACAGAGCACACACACACAGAGCACACACAGAGCACACACACACAGAGCACACACACACAGAGCGCACACACAGAGCACACACACAGAGCACACACACACAGAGCACACATACACAGAGCACACACACACAGAGCACACACACAGAGCACACATACACACACAGAGCACACACACACAGAGCACACACACACAGAGCACACACACACAGAGCACACAAACACAGAGCACACACACACAGAGCACACACACACACAGACACACACACAGAGCACACACACACAGAGCACACACACAGAGCACACACACACACAGACACACACACAGAGCACACACACACAGAGCACACACACAGAGCACACACACAGAGCACACACACAGAGCACACACACACAGAGCACACACACACACAGAGCACACACACACAGAGCACACACAGAGCACACACACACAGAGCACACACACACAGAGCACACACACACCGAGCACACACACACAGAGCACACATACACACACAGAGCACACACACAGAGCACACACACACACACACAGAGCACACACACAGAGCACACACAGAGCACACACACACAGAGCACACACACAGAGCACACACACAGAGCACACACAGAGCACACACACACAGAGCACACACACACAGAGCACACACAGAGCACACACACACAGAGCACACACACACAGAGCACACACACACAGAGCACAGAAACACAGAGCACACACACACAGAGCACACATACACAGACAGAGCACACACACACAGAGCACACAAACACAGAGCACACACACACAGAGCACACACACAGAGCACACACACAGAGCACACACACACACAGAGCACACACACACAGAGCACACACACACAGAGCACACATACACACACAGAGCACACACACACAGAGCACACACACACAGAGCACACACAGAGCACACACACACAGAGCACACACACACACAGAGCACACACACACAGAGCACACACACAGTGCACACACACACAGAGCACACACACACAGAGCACACACACAGAGCACACACACACAGAGCACACACACACAGAGCACACACACACAGAGCACACATACACACACAGAGCACACACACAGAGCACACACACAGAGCACACACACACAGAGCACACACAGAGCACACACACAGAGCACACACACACACAGAGCACACACAGAGCACACACAGAGCACACACACACAGAGCACACACACAGAGCCCACACACACAGAGCACACACAGAGCACACACACACACAGAGCACACACACACAGAGCACACACACAGAGCACACACACACAGAGCACACACACACACAGAGCACACACACACACAGAGCACACACACACAGAGCACACACAGAGAACACACACACACAGAGCACACACACACAGAGCACACAGACAGAGCACACACACAGAGCACACACACAGAGCACACATACACACAGAGCACACACACACAGAGCACACACACAGAGCACACACACAGAGCACACACACACAGAGCACACACAGACAGAGCACACACACCCAGAGCACACACAGAGCACACACACACAGAGCACACACACAGAGCACACACACAGAGCACACACACAGAGCACACACACAGAGCACACACACACACAGAGCACACACACAGAGCACACACAGAGCACACACACACAGAGCACACACACAGAGCACACACACACAGAGCACACACACACAGAGCACACACACACAGAGCACACAAACACAGAGCACACACACACAGAGCACACATACACACACGGAGCACACACACACAGAGCACACACACACAGAGCACACACACACAGAGCACACACAGAGAACACACACACACACAGAGCACACACACACAGAGCATACACACAGAGCACACACACAGAGCACACACACAGAGCACACATACACACAGAGCACACACACACAGAGCACACACACAGAGCACATACACAGAGCACACACACACAGAGCACACACACACAGAGCACACACACACAGAGCACACACAGAGCACACACACACAGAGCACACACACAGAGCACACATACAGAGCACACACACAGAGCACACACACAGAGCACACACACACACAGAGCACACACACAGAGCACACACACAGAGCACACACACACAGAGCACACACACAGAGCACACACAGAGCACACACACACAGAGCACACACACAGAGCACACACACACAGAGCACACACACAGAGCACACACACAGAGCACACACACACAGAGCACACACAGAGCACACACACACAGAGCACACACAGAGCACACACACACAGAGCACACTCACAGAGCACACACACACAGAGCACACACACAGAGCACACACACACAGAGCACACACACACAGAGCACACACACACAGAGCACACAAACACAGAGCACACACACACAGAGCACACATACACACACGGAGCACACACACACAGAGCACACACACACAGAGCACACACACACAGAGCACACACAGAGAACATACACACACAGAGCACACACACACAGAGCACACACACAGAGCACACACACAGAGCACACACACAGAGCACACATACACACAGAGCACACACACACAGAGCACACACACAGAGCACATACACAGAGCACACACACACAGAGCACACACACACAGAGCACACACACACAGAGCACACACAGAGCACACACACACAGAGCACACACACAGAGCACACACACAGAGCACACACACACACAGAGCACACACACAGAGCACACACACAGAGCACACACACACAGAGCACACACACACAGAGCACACACAGAGCACACACACACAGAGCACACACACAGAGCACACACACACAGAGCACACACACAGAGCACACACACAGAGCACACACACACAGAGCACACACACACAGAGCACACACACAGAGCACACACACACAGAGAGCACACACAGAGAGCACACACACAGAGCACACACACACAGAGCACACACACACGTGCACACACACACAGAGCACACACACACAGAGCACACACACACAGAGAGCACACACAGAGAGCACACACACAGAGCACACACACACAGAGCACACACACACGTGCACACACACACAGAGCACACACACACAGAGCACACACACAGAGCACACACATGTGTGCGCACAGACACAGAGCACACACACACGTGTGCGCGCACACACACAGAGCACACACACGCACGCACACACACACCAAGCTTTGGCCCCCCATCTTCTCCAACCCTTCCCAACCTGCGTGGCCTTCCATGCTCCACTTCTGTGACATCAGCTTTTCAGCTTCCACACGGGAAGAAGAACAGTGCTCGCCACCGCGGCTGCCATGTATCACTAACGCCATGTTCCCCAGGTCCACCCAGTACCTCAGCCTGAAAGATGTCACAGCAGCATGACAAGGTCACTAACGGTCACTGACAAAACGTATGCTATGCCTCGTGAAGATCTAGACAAGAGGCGTTTGACACACTCAACACCAAATTGATAAATGATTAAGATGGGAGTACTAGTTTTCTCAATAGGATTATTATATGCCGTCTATACTTATTTGAATTATTCCAGTGTACCCCATAAATAAGTACAAGTATTATGTGTGTTATTTTAAAATTTTTTCTTGTAAAGGTGATGTACAGAGAGGTTAGGTTACAGTTAAATAAAAGCCAGGTAATGAGTACATTTCTTTTTGAACAGCGTCACCTTTTAAAGATTTTTAACATTAATACGTTACTGAACACCTTCCATGTACTAATAAGTATAAAAGAACTTGAGGGGGAAAAACTTATTTTTAAAGTCCTACAACATTCATTAATAACAACGATTTTCCAGTTGTATTTGCGTATCTGTTTCTACAATAGCATCTGAGAGCCAGGATTTCTGAGTTACAGCTTACAAGAGAGGACAAAAATTCTCCAAGAATTCTGTGATTTGGTATCAGCAAGAATCATCTAGCATTGGGTCCCCACTGAGTTCTTGCTCCATGCAGCAAGTACTGGATGAGAAGATATATGTTGTCCAAAAGTAAAATCGTTCTCCATTTTGATGCATATGCATCATTTCATTAACTCATTGAAACATTTATTGAGCACTTATTGTATTCTAGGCTACATGCTAATGGGGGGCAGAGAGAATGATGATGATAATGATGATGACAGTAATGATAAATACAAACTGTTCCCTGCACAGCTCACGGTGCAAAGAGCCAAACAGGCCTGTTAAAGTTTGCATTGTAATAAGCTATTGATGAATTATGGATGTGCAACACGCAAGTGGTAAGATAGGTGGGAAAGTAATCTGTTTTATTTGTAGACTGAAGCTATGCGCAGTTCTACTGGATGGAGGTAGATCTAGCAGAGGTAAAGACAATGGACTATCATCTGAAGCAAACTGAGGAAATCCGATAGATCCAATTGGCTGCAAGATAAGAAATGTGGTGGGCAATGGGAAAGGGATAAATTTTAAATATTCCACCATTTGATGCGCACTAATTCAATCTTTACATCATTGGAAGCTGTCCACGTTTTGGGAACCAAGATGTGCACGTAACGAAATTGTGTCCATATTGACCCTGGAAGATAATCTGAGGGTTGCATGGGCTGGGGGGTGTGACACCAGAAAGACTTCCTGGGAGAGCAGAACAGGTAGTGCAGGCAAGGCACACGGGGCTTCGAGGCTGGTGAGCAGGCTGAGGCCGAGCAGGGCTGGAGAGAGGTGCTGGAGGTGGGATCGTCCGTGAATGTAAAAACTCACAAAGCAAGACGAGTTGAAGACGTCAGGCGACTGCTCCAGGAGTGAGGCAGACCGTGAGGAAATGATCTGGGGGAAATATAAGCAGCTGCGTTCCGAATGTGTGACTTCACATTTTCCAGGAGCGAGCGAGGCAAAGATGATGAAGAATTTGGAAATACCTCGATCGCTTCGGTTTCTGTCCCAATGAAGGAAAGTTTCATCTGCAAATGGTACCCATTCTTTACTTACTATTTAGTGGGAGGGTTATAAAGATTCTCCCTGGTCACTGGATAGAGAGGCAACAAAGAAGTTTGTTGTGTTTTAAAAATGGAGTTAGAAAAATCCTCAGGGATCAGTCAAAACCCAAAGCCCATTTTCACTATGGGAATGGAATTTGAATTTACAATGCTCACCTGCCTGCCTGTGTAAGGAATGTTACAGGCTGTATCGCAGTAGTTAGTATCACATTTTTTTCCAAGTCCATTTGAATACGTGACATTCTGACAAAAACACGACCCAACATTCCCAGGAGAAATCCTTCTGTATATCAGAGCTTATGAGAAATGTTGTATAATATTGTCATGAAAAACAAAAACAGCCATGTATCAATTAGGTATCCCAAGGGAACATCAACCCATATATAAAGAGAAAACTAAAAGTCCCTCAGGACCTGGAATAAAAGGATAATTGGTAAGTGAGTGTAAAGATTTGCAGATAGTCAAAGAGATAAACAGGTGAAAATATAAGAAAACATTGGAACAATGCAAGATAGAAATAGACTTGAAGTAAAAATTAGGACAATATTGTCAATGAAACATTAACTTTCACAGACAATAAACGGTATTATAAATTATGAAGTACATATTTGTAAATGACAATGAGATCAATATCAAAACACTTAGAATGGAGATGAGGTCATGATTTAATATCGTATGCTGGTGAGCAAGGAAGATTAAATATTATCTTAGTTATCTTATTAACACAAGAAGTTTGAGACTGTAATATATAGTAAACCAATTAAAGGTAATATTGAAGATGATAATGAAGATAAGACAAGATGTAAATAAGATCAAACAGGATCACAAAATGATCACACACACACACACACAAAAAAAAAAAACCCTAGTTGGACGCTAGTGGCTCATCTTTGTAATCCCAGCTACTTCATGATCTGAGGATTGTGGTTTGAAGCCAGCCTGGGGGAAAAGTCCCTGAAACTCATCTCCAGTTAATCAGAAAAAAAAACCAAGGTGGTGCTGTGGCTTAAGTGGTAGAGTGCTAGCCTTGAAAATAAAAGGTGAGGAACAGCACCCAGAACCTGAATTTAAGCCGAGGACAGGAAAGGGGAAAAGGGAAAGAGGAAAGGGGAAAGGGGAAAGAGCAAAGAAAAGGAAGAGCTAACTACTGACTTAGCAAGTCATGTAAAACAAGCATTGTTGAAAGAAATTAAGAACGAGATCTGGACAATGAAAAGATAACTCATACTTATGGATCAAAAGACTCCATGCTGTGAAAGCGTCCAATGAGTCTACAGATTCAAGCTGCTGTTGGCAGAAATGGGCAAGCTGCTTCTAGAATGGAAATTCGGTGGGCCCAGTTGTAGCGGAAGTTGGAGGACTCATAGGTCAAATGGTGTTTGGTTGCAGCAATAAGCAAGGCAGTGTGGAAGAGACCCAAGGATGCACATGGTGAGGAGGGGGTGAGGGGCGAGCCTGCGGGGGGGGGGGGGGGGGGGACTCCTGACGCTCATGGGGAAGCCATGGCCATTTATCAGACTGGAATTCCCTTGCCAGAACCTTTTGGAGCTCAGGGGGAAGAAAGTTAAATGACAAGAAATGGAAGGTCCAGAAATAGGCCTTCACACTAAAACCAGTTGTTTCCAAGTAGGAAAGACGGTCTTTTCCAGCAGGAATCCTGAGACATCGGCCCATGTGCATGCAAGAGGAAGAAGTTGACCCTCGCTCACACCTGGCACGAGATTCAGCTCCGAACGGCCCCAAACGCCGCTCAGACGTGAGTGCCCACAGGTGGCATTCCTGCACGGAAAAACAAAGCGAGCTTACCGTGCTCCAGAGTTGACTGGGCCCTGGTTGGTCAACTCTGTGAATACACCGAGACTATGAGTTGTAAAGGTCAAACGGATGCATGCGCCATACCTGTGTGTTAGATGTCAAAAGGGAGGGGGGAGGCTGGGAAGGGAGGTGAAGGGTAAACAAAGGAGGAGGCTGCAATGCTTGGTAAGAAATGTATGCATTATCCTGCCCGTGTAATTGTAACCCCTCTGTACAGTATGTTCTCAAATAAAATAAAATAAAATTAAAAAAAAAAAAAAAACATAAAAAAAAAAAAAAATCGAATCTGGGAGCCGGGGATGTAGCCCAGTGGCAGAGCACCTGCCTGGCAAATTTTAGGCTGTGATTCCAAACCCCAGTGTCTCCAACAACAAACAAGCTACTCTGCCCACGCAAAATCCTGTGCATGGTGGGTCATAGCCTTCCAAAAGTTGAAAGCCACCAAGAAGTCCTACGGCAAGTAAATACACTCTTCTCCGGACAACAGAAAACTGTTTTCCACTAAACAAGAACTGCGGTGTGATGATATGAATAAGCAAGTGACATAGTCAACAAATACGGCTACATGAAAACTGCTGCCTACTATGTGACACTCCCCCCCCCAGCCACAGGAAATTCTGGAAAAGACAAAAACACAAATCTTAAAGGGACCAGGAGTTAAAGAAAACAGACTGGTAGACAAGCAGAGCACAGAGGGGTTTTAGGAGAGTGAAACTATGCCCACAAAAGTTCCGAGGTGTGGCTCAAGCGGTAGAGCACCCATGCAGCAACGCGGGGCCCACGCTTGCTTACCTCCCAGGACCATGTTCCCTGCCTTGTATTTAGTAAGACAAATACTCTTTATTGTCTGGGTTCTCGTACTGCTCTGGTTTGTTTGGTCTTCATGTGGACTGCATTCCGACATTAGCTAGCGCTCGATCAAGCTTCCATATTGACAATGTCTGTGGCTCTGATTCTCCCCAGGGTAGACCCACCGCGGCTGCCCGCGGCCCCAGGAGACAGAGTGGGTCCCACACAGAGCACGCCGCTCACTCTGACCTGGGCTCCGCCTCCTCCGTGGTTCATGTGAAAGCTCACAGCGCTACAAAAGGGTAGGAATAAAAACAGTGCCCATTTGGAGCTTTGGGTTATAGTGCTCCAAATCACAGAACACAGTTAACACCCGGGTTAAAAATGAGAGGGACAATGTCACCCCAAAGGGGCAAATCGGTGCTTATGACCCTCACAGTAGTAGTTTGACTGAAATTGGAACAGGACATTGGAACCCGAGTCAGCTAACAGAGGCAATACGGGCATGCAGAACTGGGTCCCACCCCTGGAGACGGTGTGCTGACACTCAAAGACAGTCAGATTCCCGCTCCATGGGGCCTCCCCGTTTTGTCCAGAATCTGAGGTGGAAGAAAACGCCATTCTCCTACTTGGTACCTGGCAGTTTACTCTCTTTGTTTGTTTTAGGTTTTACTTTATTTTGCAGTGTTAGGGTTTGAACTTAAGGTCTGAGCCTGCTCCATTGGTGCTGTACCACTTGATTCATAATGCCAGCCTGCTTTTTGCTCTTTACTTTGGAAATGAACTCAAGCAGAATCTTCTGCCTAGGCCTCTGTTGAAGGGCAGTCGTCTGAACCTCAGCTTTCTGAGTAGCTAGGATCTCAGGCATGAGCCGCCAGCCCCCTAATTGCCTT
The DNA here is from genome assembly GCF_019054845.1 of Dipodomys spectabilis. Classification (NCBI taxonomy): domain Eukaryota; kingdom Metazoa; phylum Chordata; class Mammalia; order Rodentia; family Heteromyidae; genus Dipodomys; species Dipodomys spectabilis. The sequence goes on from NW_024871012.1 coordinate 4,519,747, forward strand.
TCTTTCTACTGAAGGGAGGTGATTCTGATGTGAATGATCCAAATCTAGATTATAGAAGCAGGGTCGGTCCATAACTTGGAAAGTCCTTAAATTCCAACCTCATTCACAGCATTCCTAAGGATCTGATGAGATAAACTGCCTTCATCTTATTTTATAAACCTGGGAATATCAGGGCCACCCGGGAGTGGCCGATCACGCGTGGTATGCAGTGCTGGGACCCTCCCCAGAAGGACAGGCTGTGGGAGACGACAAAGCCCCGCTTGGCTCTCGATTGCTCCTGGCAACGTGGGAAAGGTTGGTGTTAGGATTCAGGACAAATTGAGAGAACAAGAAAGAATAGCTGAAGGCAAAGCACAGAATAATGAGTTCTGCAAATGCGGGAAATGCACCCTACTATTTCCTGAGTGGAGTGGGGCCAAGAGAATAATACCATCTCCTGCTGCAATTGGACCACAACTAGGAAAAACAAAAAGAAGCTGTGCGTTCGCCAAAACTGTCTCCGGGCAGCCAGGTGCCTGCCAGCAGCTCACCTGTCATCCTAGCTACTCGAGGAGCTGAGGTCTGAGGATCACAGTTCAAAGCCAGCCTGGACAGCAAAGTCCGTGAGATTTTAATTAATCACCAAAAAGAAGCGTGAAGTGGAGCTGAAATTAAGTGGTAGAACATCAGCCATGCGCATAAAAGCTCAGGGAAAGGGATTAAGCCCTGAGTTCAAGCCCCAGGACCAGCACATACACATACACACAGATACACAGACACAGACACACACAGACACAGACACACAGACACACACACACACACACACACAAGCTACCTCCTCTTGTGCACCCTGATGATAAGAGAAATTGGACAGCCTGAGAAGCATCACAAAGGGCCCTGTGGGTCACGTGCCAGGGCCATGCAGGACCAGCTGTTGACAGCTGCGTAGCAGAACTCCAGCTCTGGGCCAGTATTCTTTATTGTCTTTTCAGGTTATTTCTACTATGCAAGATATCATTTGGGAAGGAAGTTCCAGAGATTACTCTCTGCTGGGCCGTCTACCTATGTGATGTACCACTTCTGGCCGACGGCTCCCTTTGTACATGAAACCTTAGTGACCGAATGCTTAAGGAGATTTTTGTCTGCAACCACACACTGCAGGGCTTTTTATGTCCCTACACGCCCCTCTGGCGCCTGGCTTCCTCAAGACTTCTCTGCAGATACTTTGCTCTTGGTTGATTTTGTTCGGTGTCCTTTCATTGTTAGGAAGTCACAACTTCTGAGACGTGTGATTCCTTCCAGGAAACCACTAAGTCTGAGGGCGCTCTTGGAGAGCCCTGACACAAGCCCGCCTCAGGTTTCCCTGCACGCTTCTCATGTCAAGTTTTGAGGTGAGTGCTGAGCAGATGGAGGTTTGCTGTCATTCCAGCGTCTCCAAAGGCAGAGACAGGAGGATCGCGATCCGAAAGGAGCCCTGGGGTGAAGCTCAGGATCTACCTTCGGGAAAACAGAAGCAAAAGAGCTAATGGGGAGACTGATGTAGCAGAGCACTTGTTGAGCCGGTGGAGCAGGTGCACAGCCCTGGGTTCAAGCTCCAGGACTATTCATTTTCTTTACATCTGGGTGAAGAAATGAACTGTGAGCAGCGTTACGCTCACTCATATGCTCTGGCAGTAGCATATATTGTGAGCATCACTCAACAAGGGGGCATTTTAACTTAGCCACTGGAACAAATTCCCCCGGCTTTCTTTATAACCAGAAGCAAGCAAACAAACCACCCACGTTTCCTTCCTCAGGATAAGCAAATTGGAAAATAAGTTTAAAAACAAGCTGGGGGGGGGGGGAAGAGAAGGAAGAAGATAACTTCTAACAGTAATATTATGGAATCATGAGAGACAGGATTTCTAGGGGAACAAACATAACTCGTAACTGTAACTAGATACATAAGCAAGAGCAAGAAGGAGAAGGAGGAGGAGGAGGGGGAAGAGGAGGAGGAGGAAGAGGAGGAAGAGCAGGAAGAGGAGGAGGAGGAACCCAATGACCTGAAATGAATGTAAAAACTTAACTGAAAGAGTAATGATAAGCCTAACAAGATAAGAAAAACATATCAGGTATCACACCGAGTTCTGGGCAAATGTCGGATGACTAAAACAATAAAGCAGGATTTAAGTGTAAGGATGGAGCAGCGCACAGCCCCAATTTGAAGGTGAGTGAACGTCTCGGTGTGGGGCAGGGGCGGGATTGCCTTTCTGTGTGTCTCCTGCATTGGGGTGCTTGTCACTCCTGCATTGGGGTGCTTGTCACTGGGAATGCGTGCATCTAGCTCTGCTGGGAAGTCCTCTGGAAGGAGGGAGCTCTGTGGTCCAGAGAACACTGGTACAGTTGAAAGAATGGGGCGGTTCTTGTCTGATTTACTCAGACAACAATACCTTAAGTATGAGGATAAGTAAGTATTAGGGTAAGTATTGCATTAAAAGTGCTTCCTCTCGAGTTGTTATACAGTGGCTGGGCTGATCGCTTCTCATGTCAAACCCCTCCTCACTGACCAGATGTGTGGCGCTGTGTGGACACCATCAACCTGACCCATGAGACAAACCACCACAGTCGAGAAGAGTTGGTGGCTCCTGAGACACTGCCATGATGAGGGCTTCCAGGCCTGGAAAGAGCTGTGTACCAAGATGACAGCGCTAGGCACTCCCTGCGAGGGAAGAAGCAAAGTGGAAATGCCCAAAATGCCACCGCAGATGAGCAAAGAAGAGAAGCCATTGCTCACGGGAAGGCACTACGCACATCAGAAAGCGCACTCCACTACGGTCCAAGGGCGGATGCTGAGAATGGCCCATCTCACCAAGCAAGAAGGACTGCATGTCACGGCAAAGCCCAGTGGTAGCTCTGCGCAGAGATGGATGGTGGGTGGAGTTGTGCAGAACTTGGCCCTGTGGACGGCAAAGGAAGTAATTGGATGTTCACAATCATAGAGGGCAAGTAGTAAAATCCCATTGCCAAGAGCAATGTGCACGTTTATTGTAGTAGGAGGAAAGGTTGGATGCAAGCAAGTGGAATCGAATCCAAAGAGAGTTACAGGAAGGATAATGGAATGTGGCCTCTCTAAGAGCAAGAATATCCAACAACACTGTCAGTCAAACCTGTACAATCAAGACAATCTACAGTGGATGAGGAGTCTGGCGCGGACATCAAATGGCCACGTAACCATAACTGCCTGTCATAATCACGTTCTATCAAGACGCAGGTCAACGGTGCCCAACAGAAATCCATTACAAGATTAAATGAGCAAAACTGTGCACAAATAGGGCCAAATATCTGAAGCAGGCGGCAGAAAGCAGACGGCCACGCCCTCTGTCATCTCCCATTGTTAAACCAGCACCTGCAATTCTGGAGCTGCCTTCATCTTAACGGAAAGCAGAGCATGGAGCTCAGCCTTGGAACATGAATGGGGCGGCTTCTCACGGATACAAGCTGAAAATAACCAACAAGTGCACTGTATCCCCTGTGTGAGTAAAGCCGATAGCTGGGTAGAGGTGGTTCTTCTCATGCGTCTAGACTTAGGAAGAGCACTCAACTGTCAAACGTAGTGGCAAGGCAGACTGCCCGGAAGGTACAATACGGGCAGTGCTGAGTCTTAACTGGCAGATCAGGAATCCGGGATGAGAAAGAGCTAAAGACAGGACACGATAAGGTATCTGGGAGGAAGCATGCTCGTGGACATGGGAATGAAGGATAGAAATGTGAACCATGCACATTGTGTCTTAATTCCGCAGTCAGGTCAGAAGTGAGGTGGAATAATGAATTCGCTCGCCTTCGCCATTTCCCACCCCGGCGCTCTCAGTTCCAGAAGGCTGCTCTAGTCCACACCATTTACAAATATCCAGCCTGTCAAGGTGAACACCCGAAGGCAGACCCCTAACACATCCAGCCAGCCCATGGCAACACATCTAATTCTTCTGAGGCTCCTGAGACTCCTTTTGAGTGGGGCAGTGGTTCATCTCTGATGAGGTGTAACACAAGCTTGGCATCTCTTGGATTTACCACTCACAGGACCTCTATCAAGACCCCTGCAACAGATTTGCAAGATGCCGGGCCTGAGGCGGAGGATCCTGGGTAAAATCGCAACGCCAGGCACTCAGGTTTAGAATGGGCATATGATTCAATGGGCTAAGAGAGGAAGCATGTACCTCCGATTTTCCCATGTTTTACTTGTTATTAGACAGGTGGTGTAAGGAGGGTCACAGTTACATGAGTCAGGTAAAGAGTGCATTTCTTTTTGGACCATGCCACCCCTCCCTTCACCCTCTTCCCGTGTTTCCCTCCCACCCCCACCCACAAAAGCATGTACCTCAAACATATGGAAATACTCTAATGTTACTCGTAAGAAAAAAACCATAAATTTAAACCAACAAGAATAGAAGGAATTCTAACACTGAACACACACACACACACACACAGCAACAAATAAACATATCAGTATGTCAAATGAAGGGGAAAAAAGAATCTACTAAAGTACTTTTTTTGAACACTATAATTTTGACAACATACTTTTAGGCTAAAGAAAATAAAACAGTGACTATACCGTGGATTGTTATTAGTCGATTTGCTTCATGACAAGAAAATCAGAAAGCATTTGGGTTGTATCATAGCATTAAGCAGGTAAATAAATACGGTGATTTTGAGAGTCTAACACTGAGCAATAAACATGCCAGTGCTCTGGGGAGGCGATGGGGCGCGGCACAGGACAGCAGCTGCGGTCAGCGTGAACTGACCTGCTGGCCGGCTCCTGTTCCCGCCTCTCTCCTCTCTTCTCCTCTCTCCTTCCTCCCTCCCTCCTGCCTCCTTCTCCCCCTCTGCCTCCTCCTTCCTCTTCCTCTTTCTCCTCCTTCTTTCTTCTTCTTTCCTCTTCTTCTTCCTCCTCTCCTCTTCCTCTTCTCCTCCTCCTCCTCCTTGTCGTCATTGTCTTCTTCCTCCTCCTGTCCCTCTGCTTCTCCCCCCTCCCTCCCTCTCTCTCTCTCTTTCTCTCTCTCTCTCTCTTCTTTCTGTCTCTCTCTCACACACACAGACCTACCGTTTTTCTATTAAAAGGTCCTAGTAGAAAGAAACAAACCTAGGGTCTACACGTATACTCTAAGTAATATTTCCCAACATATGATGAATGAAAAATACCAACTGTGAACTACTAGATCATTCTGTGGCCGTCCTTCAATGGCCAGTTGTAATTCTTATTTGCCAAGAACTTCTCTGTCTCTACCTGCCCCTCCCCCGACGTTAGAAACATGCAAGATGGCACCAAACTCCTCTGGACCACACTTCCTCCCATGGCATTCTCTGAGCTACCTGGTCAGAATGTAGCTCTCTACTCCTCCCTCCTTCCTGACAATGTGAATGGCTGGTTTTCAGCTTGCTTTGCTTTTTTGCATTCAGAGCTGTGGTCCCTAAGCTGGTACAGGAGAAAAGCCCTTGACAGAAGATAAAAAAAGAAATAATAATAAAACTCCAGTTAAGTACAACAGAGGCAACTCTTGGAGTAGTGTGTTGGCCTCTCCTTGTTTGGGTTGGTAAGGATTTTGCATTTTTGAACTCACCAGTCACTAGTGGATGAAAGAATCCGCCCGGGGAGAGCCAAGCCCTTACCTGCTGCCAAAACCATGGGAGAAGGTCGGAATTCCTAGCTTCAGTGGTGGTTCTCAGTTTTTGTTGGCCGGTGTATTTTCATTGGCAGTTCGGCAGAAAGTTAGAGTCTGTGTGAAAGGGACTGTGAGCCAGATGTAATTTTAAACTAAAAATCGCTTTAATCCTTTTCAAGGAAGCCATTAATCTTCATTTATGAGATCTTCGTTGGACTCTGTGCACACTCTTTAAAGCTTTGAGGTGTTTAGTTTGGTTTGCAGAGCTCTCCTAACTCTCCCCATAAATTACCTACGCTGTGCTCAGTGTTTAGGTAAAACCATTTGTTTTCCCCAACTGGGAAAACGCAACGTAGAGAAGAATATTCTCCCACTCTGCCCAAACGACTTCCGGGAATTCTGCGTCTCAGTGTCCTGGAGCAATTTCAAGTATCTATCTTCCCACCCTGAGGTGGACAAGAACCGTTTCTGGCCCTTTTCTTCTTTCACACTATTTTCCCAGGCCTTCGCTAAGTCTACTCAACTTGAATTATTCTCCAGGCCACAGAGGGAAAAAAGAAGAAGAGTCGCCGAAAAGCAGCTGCTGTCACTGTCTTGACCTTCTAATCTCATAACTTCTTCGTGGCCTTCCGCACACCGGGGGTCACCGCACAACCTTCCACACCTGCAGGAGTTATTCTTGCAGCCTTCCCAAGGGCCTTCAGAACCAAGGTTAGGTCTTTTCTTAGCTTCCTGCTGCTAAAAGCCAGACAAAGGCAGCTGAGAGAACATCATTTATAAAAGCCTCTTTAGAGAGTGCTGGGTAGAAGTGTCTACAAGACATTTATCTCCAGAGGAAAACAATCTCTCAAAGCAGTAAGCTGGATTCCAACATGGAAAGGCCTGTGAGTAAAAGGAGTTTAACTATGACCTTTAGTCGCCTAACTCCAGACAGACTTCCATTTCCTACCCTCAGTGGTGGTGCTGAGTCTGTTTGTGGGAAGGGAAGGGGAGGGAAGGGGAGGGGAGGGAAGGGGAGGGGAGGGAAGGGAAGGGGAGGGAAGGGAAGGGAAGGGAAGGGAAGGGGAGGGAAGGGAGGCCTGAGCTCACAGCCGGCCATGTGAATGGAGGGAAAAGCAGAGCAGGAGTGACAAAGTAGAGTGCAGAGACAGAGAGTCAAAAACGGCCCTCGGTACGGTTCCCCTTCAGCCATCCCATGCTCCTGAGGAGGAAAGTTCTTCCCTGTCACCTCCATCCATGGCCATGGTGCCCTGAGATCCTGCTTTACGAGCCTCGTTCGGATATACTCTTCATACCCCCCCTTTTCAGATTTTTAGACCTTCTCTAGTCCCCACATTCTTGCTTAGTTTTAAGTCCTTTGGATTCCACCTGGGTTTATTTGTGGGCTCATTTCTCCCTCCTCTTCTTCTTCCCCCTCCTCCTCCTTCTCTGTCTCTTCCTCCTCTTCTCCTCCTCCTTTTCTTTGACCTATTAAACTAAAATGTATGCTGTACAACTTGGGGTAGATGGGGGGGAAGTAGAAGAAAATTAGGGATGGGGTAACAATGTTCAACAAAGAATGTACTCATCACCTTGCTGGTGTAACTGTAATCCCTCTGTGCACCACCTGACAATAAAAAAAAAGAGATTTGCACAACAGTGTACAAACAATGAACGCCAGTCTATTGAAGATACGTTCCTGTGACTGCACGTAACTCCAGATTCTGTGTTCTCAGTGTATGATTTGGGGATAGCATTATTTATGGGAAAATAAAACCATATCAACACCAAAAATACCTCAGAACTGTGCATCCTTAAGCCATACCACGCTCCGGATGAATTCCTCTGCCTCACTTCCCATAATTCCTTCCTCCCACTCGGACCGCAATGTCGCAGCCCTGACAGGCAGCAGGGGAGGGGCCACAGAACGTGAAACAGGGCCATTCCATTCCCTCCAATAGAAATGGACATCAGATTCCCGCCCCAGCGGCAAGAAAGCTGTGATAGCAGATTATAGAAACCTCAGGATGGGTATCTGTGGCTCATGACCATCATCCCAGTTCCCTGAGAAGGCCAGAGTGAACAGGAGGGCTAGGCCAGCCTGGACTGAATGGGCCGACCATCCCTGGGCTACATACAAAGACCCTATCTCAAAGATAGGTGGATGGATGGATAGAGAGATGGATAGATAGATAGATGGATAGATAGATAGATAGATAGATACATAGATACATAGATACATAGATACATAGATACATAGATACATAGATAGATAGATGAGGTAAAGGAAAAACACAACCCTACCTAAAACAACAGAAAAGATTTGACTGCTCAGCCCATGAGAGAAAGCTGAACAATCAGAGAAACAAAGGTAAGAAAAATGTGTATATCTGCGCCCCAGTAGTTGCTCTTTAACCTAGGAACCAACACCAACGCATTTTACCAGGAAGAAAACCACCCTGGAACGGAGGGCAGACCCGCCACACAGCGTGTCCACCCGACTCCTAAAGTAGGGGAGAATCCACCGGCGGCACCAGCACTGGCAGCTCTGTCTTCTCCACAGTCTCCCGTCTCTGGTGTCTTGGGATTCTGCTACTGACTTTCACTCAGAGATTGGAGGCGTGGCGTCCCCCATTTACCTGCCTGTGGGGCTCGGCGTTGCAGAGGCGACTGTCCACTCTCAGGGTCCTTTTTCAGGTTATCAGGAAAACGACTGAGATGTGCAGAGAAGAGGCAAGGTGTCCATTCGTCTCTTCCTAGTCCCAAAGCTCCTCCCGCCTGCTGCTCAGGGCATTCCACCGAGGAGCGGGCGATGGAGAGCACAGGCCAGGGGAGCCCTGCTGACCCCCTCCGTGGGCAGGAGATCGCAAGCCCTGGGTGGCTCACCCCAGCGGTGGGAGAGAGCTGCAGGAGAGAGCTGGCCAGTCTCCGGCTGTGGGCTTGCTCGGTGATGATAGAAGACCGCTGCGGCCTGTCAGCATTTTTGGAAGAGGCAGCGCAGGGACCTTTCCTTCTGAGAGCCAAGCACCCAATGCGGCTGGCAGCCTTGCTGATGGATTTGCTTTTTCTCCTTTAACAGTCTTTCTTTCCGCACCTGGGATTGAAGAGGCATTAAAGCACTTGCAGCCAGAGGAGCCATCTTCATCTCCATGGTGCTTTGCACGTTGCGTTCTACCACTTAGCAATTAATTAGATTACGATTGATTATTATTTACTTTCCCTGTCACTTCATTCTACAAATAGTGGCTGACGCCATCCTTCAGAGGAGTGTTTCTGTTTATTAATGTCTCCTTTTCCCTCATAGCAAATGCTAGATTTCAATCAAAGAAGATGAGTTAAGACGTAATAGCAGCCCCGAGAAAAAGAAAGGTAAAGTACCCGGAGGATTGCTTCCCGTTTGCCACCAAGATTACCCCCCATTTGGGAACTGGTTTATTTTCTCTTCATTGTCATTGATTAGCTGTGTGAAGGGGCTTCGAGTCAACGTGTCCGTTTATGAGTACAATGTAGCCTCACCCACAAAACCCTCCTGTCCTTCTCCCCATCTCTCCCAACCCCAAGCAGCCCCTCGGGGCACTGGGTTTCGTTTCCACATGTGTACATTAACTATCTTCTCTCTCCATTCATCTGCCCCAGTGCCCTGGACCCCGCCGCCCCCAACAGGAGGTTCCACCTTCCTGATCTTCATTGTATTCGCTCCACTGAGGCACAACCCAGCGAGTTCACTATTACACCACCAGCATACTGCGACACAACCTGTCGGCTGCATGGGGCTCATTGTGTGGTCTTGAGGCCGAGAGCGAGCTTCCCAGGCTGAAGCCAGCCTGGGCGGATGAACTGTAGTGACTCCCCGTCCCTTTAGCCAGCAAAATTCAGGATGGGGAGCACCACTCAGCTATCAGAGATCAGCTCTGAATGAGCAAGAGAGCAAGCCCAGGAGTTCCAGCCCCAGCCCCTTCCTTTCCGTCCGTAACCCTGTGTACACTCCTTTGTAGACTATCTCCCTTTCCTCTGGACCCCACAGCAACTGATCTGATCTTCAACACGGCGACCTTTCCCCTCCGGCGGCCTATAGGATGGACACAGTCAACAAGAACTGCTTCGCAATAGTCTTCTTTCCCCAGAAAAATGCCTTTGAACCTCACCCGCGCTGCCACCTGCCAGCTCGCTGATTTCCTTAGTGAGTAGCATCTACTGCATGGTGCTTGTGGATGGAAACGTGGCTGTGCTCACCCTAGATGAAAACAATTTCGTATAAAGCTGTTAGAACATTTTGGACTCCTTCTCTGGAAGATGTTTGCTGTTACTTCCTTCAGGTAAGAACCTGATGGTAGCGTTGCTGGGTATGTGTTTAACTCTGTTAGACGCTGACCCAACTGTGTTCAATACCCACACTTACTTAGTCTATGGGACTGTTCTCAGTCCTCATCATATAGCTGTGATACCTTTTAGGTGAGCAATTAGGTTATATATTTTGTATTTTTATTTAAAAACTATTATATATATATTATTATTTCAGAACTTTGCTTTAGTGATACTCACAAAGTATGACATTGGATCTTTTGATTTTAATCATTTCAAAATCCCTAGAAAATGTGTCTGTTCAAAAATCAGCATATATGAATACTTCAGGAAGTTACTTTGTGATAATTCCACGGATGTGTCCAGTGTGCCTTGAACAAGCACGCAGACTCTACTGTATTTCCTTAGCCTCTCCTTTTCACACCGTGCTCGGTGAGTTCGTTGTGCGGGTTTATTCTGCATCTGCGCTGGGGGTGTGGGTGAGTGAGAGGTGGGCTTGCAGCTGGCTCGCGAGCTTTCACGTTCTTGCTTGGCTTTTTCAGCCACAACTGCTGCTTTCTCACTCCTTCGCTTCTGAATTTGTTTTTACTGGCTGACTGGAGGAAAAGTCTTGCAATTTGACGTCCCAGGCTGGCTGCAGACTTGGAAACTCAGATCTGAACCTTCTCAATAGCTAAGAGAACAGACGGCAGGCCGTCCCTGCCCAGCTTGTGTCTATTTTTAAGAGAGGGTGTGAGTTGGTGTTAGTAGCAGGGTTGGAAATCAAGGCCTCAAGCTCCACCTCAAGGGAGCATCGCTAGCACCCTACAAGGGGAGCCAGGCCTCCCGACTATCATCTCGCTGAACTGAAGATGGAGGCTCAAAGACTGGCCTGCCTGACATGCTTTGCTCATGATTGTCTCAACCTGCTAAGCAGCTGGGATTGCAGGTAGGAGCCACCTGCATCCGGCTTAACACGTTAACACGTTTTCCTCGTCGAGTCATCGGCTCTTACAGCCTCCATTCGTTCCACAGCGTGGATATTGTGAACAGTGCTCAAGTACAAGCGCCAGCGTGCGGGGGACTTGTATGTTCATTTACATTCTTCCAGATCCATGGTATGGGGTAGTCACCGACCGTACTGCTGAAGAACTCCCTGCTACTCATTCCGTGGTGGTTGTGCTGATTTACTTCCCCACAGACGGTCTGTGAGAGATTCCTTTGCTCCACGTCCTCACCAGAATGTGTCATTTGTTTTCTGACCAGGCAGAGAGGGACTCTTAATGATCTGAATTCCCTTGATGGCTAAGGGTGTGGTATTTATTTGTGCATCTATTATCCACTTTTTTCTTCTGACAACAGATAGATTCGTTTGCTCATTTACTAGTAGGATTATTTATTCTTTTTGTTAAATTGTGTGAGTTTCTGTATATACTACATAGTAGTCCTGCATCGATTGGATAGCTAGTGCAGATTTTTCTCCCATTCAAGAGTCTGTCTCTTTAGTCTCTATTTCTTTCCTTTGATATGCAGAAGCCTTTACATTTGATGCAATTCCATATGTTAGTTTTACTCTTATCTCCTGGGTAATTAGAATGCTATTTAGGACATAATTGCCTCTGCCTGTCTCTTCCATTGTTTTACTTGTGTTTTCCTGTAATACTTTCCAAGTTCCATGTTTTACATTAAGATCTCAGAGCCACTTTGAATTAACTTTTGTAGAGAGTGTTACACAGGAGCCAAGTTTCAGCCTCTTTTACATAGAGAACTAGTCTTTACCTAGAAAACTAGTCTTTAACTTTTTGTTGGTGAGGTTATCTTTTCTCCACGGTAAGTTTTGGGCTCTTTTGTCAAACTCAAATGACCATAATCGTGTGGGTTTGTTTCTGCATCTTCTATTCCATTTGTTCTTCAGATTTATTTCTTGTGCTAATGCCATGCTGTTTTAGTTGCTCCAGGACTGCATTTTTCCCTAGTGATTGCTTTGACTATTCTGGATCACTTTTGCTTTCGTATGAGTTTTAGAATTGAATTTTGTATTTCTGTCACGAATGACATTGGGATTTTGATGAGTAATCACATCAATGCTACAGATTGCTTGCAGAAAATCATGATTCATGGATTATTTTGAAGTCAGTAATTTCATTCTCAACTCTTGAATTTTCCAGCTATTTAGCATTTTTCTCATTAATAACTTATTGAATATGCTTTTGTAAGGTTTAAATACTTTTCTTTATTAAGACCCAGATTAAAATATGTTAGATTTTATTACTTAGTCTAGTTGGAAAAAATATATTCTGCTTTTTTTTTTTAGCAGAATGTTAAGTAAATTTCAAGTAGGACAACTCAGTACATAGTTTTACTCAAGTTTTCCATATCTCTATAGATTGTTGTTAACTCAGTTGCTGAAAGAGACATGCTAAAATCAGTAACAATTGTATTTTTGTCTATTTTCCCTTTTAATTTCTCTCAGGTTTTGTTTTGTGCATTTTTGAAACTATTATGGTACAACAGGTAAGGTCTATGTTTGGCCCTAATAATATTTTGGCCTTAAAATCTGATATCAAATATAGTAAGACTAATATTCATTTAATTAGTATTACTCTGTTTTTACACTTTTTTCTTATTCTTTTCTTTGTCATGTCCATTTTTGTTCTTTTTCTTGTTTTTCCCTTAGTTGTAGACTTTATTTTTACTTTACATTTATTGCTTCCTTATGAGTTATATTGTATGTTTTAGTATTTTTAAAGTTCTCTAGATTTTGCAAAATGTCTATTTTCAACTATCATATGTATCAATTCCAAATAGGCTGTTTAGAGTACCTCCTTTCCTTTGTGAGATTGTGGTCATATGGGTATTATAGCATCCATTTTACTACACATTATTAAGACTTCATTAAAATTGTCTCCTTTAAATAGTTGCTTGTGTTTTAATGTGCTTGTAAACAATTCAAGCGAGAGCAATTTCTAGACAGCTATGGTGGCTAGTGCCTGTAATCTTAGCTAATGGGAAAGATTATCTTGAGACGATCACAATCTAGAGGCCAGTCCAGGCAAAGTATTAGCGAAAATCCCTCTCAATTCAACAAGGCAGAAATGAGGGCATACCCGTGAGGTCCCAGCTGCAGGGCAGGCTGTAGGTGGGATTGTGGTCTGAAACAAGTCCCATGCAAAACTATGAGAAATAGCTGATGTACCAAAGGGCTAAAGTATGATTCAAATGGCAAAATGCCTACCTAGCACATACAAGGCTCTGAGATCAAACCTCAGTCCTGCAGAAGGAAAAGAAAGACATTAATATTTACCCTTCATTTTTTTTATCACTTTTTAATTTTTTAAGTAAAAATTTTCTGCATATAAAATGAAATATACTAAATATTATTAAACATTAAGTATAAACACAATACTATAATTGAATTAACTTGTGCATTTAAAATAACTATAACTAATGCCTTCCTTGCCCTTGAGCCTTGCACTCTTTTGTTATTGTTGATGGTGGTGGTGGTAAGGCTTGAACTCAGGACTTTAGGCACTGTACCTGAGCCATTTTGCTCAAGACTAGCACTCTACCACTTAAGCCATGGCTTAAGTGAAAATACTGTACAGAGGGGTTACAATTACATGGGCAAGATAATGAGTACATTTCTTATCAAGCATTGTTGTCTCTTCCTTTGTTTCCCCTTCCCATCCCTTCCCACCTCCCCCCCAAGTCTTCCCCTCCCCCCACTCCCACCCCCCCACCCCCAGCCACAGTGGTAAAGTTCGTTTTTCAACATAATGACTTGTACATCTCATTTACCCTTCATTCTTTTATGTGGCTCTATATTTAATTTTCTTTATATCTGACAAACTTTTTCCAGTGGTTGTTTCTTTTTAACTGTGACTTTGGCTTGCAATGGAGTCTCACAGATATTATTCATCTGAAAAAGTTCTTATTTCATTTTTGAATGCTATGCTTGCTGGGTATAAAATTCTAGATGGCCATTTTTCCTTTCAGTGTTACAAAGATGTTGCTCCATTGTCTTTGGGTTTACATGGTTAAAAGAAGTATTTTATCATTGCTATCAAATATCAATATCTGTGCATAATATTCTTCTGCTTTGTGGTTGCTTAAATGTTTTTTCTTTAACATTGGTTCACAGTAAATCAGTGGCATGGTTTATTTAATGTTTATTGATTCAATGTCCCTTGTGGATTCATGAGTACATAATTTTGGGTTTCTTCTGTTCTGGTGTGTGCTTGTGTGTGTGTGTGGGGGGGGGGTGAGTATGTTGGTCCTGGGGCTTGAATTAAGGGCCTGGGTGTTTCCCCTGAGCTTTTGTGCTCAAGTCTAGCACTCTGCCACTTGAGTCACAGCTCTGCTGCTGGCCTTTTGGTAGTTAATTGGAAATAAGAATCTCATGGACTTTTTTACCCAGGCTGGCTTTGACCTGCAATCCTCAGATATCAGCCTCCTGCATAGTTAAGATTACAGGCATGAGCCACTGGTGCCACACGAGTGGGAAAAAATGTGGTCATTATTTTTTCAAGTATTTTTCTGTCCCTTAATCTCCTTCCATATTCCTGGTAATCCATTTAACATGTCATAACTGCTTAGATTGCCCCATACTTGGTACCATTCACATTCTTTCCTTCTGCATTCTTACTTCTCCTCTGTTTTACTTGGGATGTTTCTTTTGCTTAAGTAGACAATCATCTGTTAATTCTATGAGCATATTTTTTAATTTTTCTAAGAACCTTTATTTTGAACTTCTCAAAGTTCAGTGGACCTTCTATGAATCTTTTGTTTATCTCATCATTATGAGGTTTAAATTATAATTTGTGATAAATCTTTATAAATTTTCATGTGCTAATTCTTTCATCTCTTCAATTCTGAGACATTTTTTTTCTCCTAGTTATATAATTTTGTTTCTTTGAATGTCTAGAAATTTCTCTTGAACAATTAGCACTGTATTGGTGGGGGCTGGATTTTGTTGTGTTTGCTTAAGCATGTTAATCTTTATGGAGAGATTCAGTGGAATTCTTTGAAATAAATTGGAACATCTTTACCCTTGTTTAGGAGTTTTCTTGAAGTGTGTTCAGAGCAGCTCTCAGTTTAGGACTACTTTAATCCCACTACTGAGGAAACACTGTCTTAGCACTCTATATGTTGAACTGAATGCTATAAGACCACTGTGTGAGCTGTGGTTTTGTTCTATTAACTTCTCTCTAGTTTTTCTTTTCTCAAATCAGAGTAGATTCTTCTCATACATTTACACATCAGTACTTTGCTGAAGACACACAGGAATCTTCATAGGGTCTCTAAGGTTCTTTCACTTGGTATCCATTCCCCCTATCCCCTGCTGCCCAGATTCTAGTTATACTGTCCCCTGAAAACATCCAACTTTCCTCTTCCTTCCAGGTTCAGTTGCAGTTCTGTTTTCTTGCTCTACAAAGGGAAAACTTTCTTCAGCTGATAAAGTGAAGTGAGTGCATGATTCACCTCATTAATTTTGTTTCTCAATAGTCACTGGTCTATGTTTTTTTTATTTCCCAAAGTGGAATATTTGTTGTTTCATAAATATGCTCTATTTTCTAGCTTTTTAATTTTTTTGTCATTCATGGGGCTTGAACTCTGGGCCTGAGCATTGTCCCTCAGCTCTTCAGCTCAAGGCTAGTGCTCTACCACTTGAGCTACAGCACCACTTCTCTAGCTATTTAAGATGGAAAGTCCCTGCTGCTCTTTCATGTCAGAAGCAGAAGCCCCACTGTGTCCATCTTTAATGTAGAGGTAAATTTAATAGCAACTGTGGATAATAACTCATCAGAAAGCTATAAAATGAAATCAAGCATTAACAATATTAACGTACTATCTAGTTTATATAGTTGACTATATTATATGATACAAATACATATAATTAAAAGATCTCAAACCAAAGATGGCTAAGGCACAGTGGAAGAAGAGAGGTTTGAATGACCTCTAATTGTTCTTTTTCTTTTTTGCTAAGATTTCATGGTGCCAAACTAAATTATGCATTATAACAATTTAGTCAAAATAAACATGTTATTCAAGGTGTCACCTCTAATTTTATTTACCATTTCCTTTTTTAAAAAATCATTAAATATCACCCATTTGCAAAGCAGAATGTTAACTACTGAATGAACACAAGGGAATAAATTAAACATCAACTCACCCATGCAGAACTTATGGCTTAATGTCACTCAAACATAAAGCAGAACAAAAATAAACCCCATTACAGAAATAGGTGGAAAGGGCTATTTGAAAGAAATGGTTACTATGATCTAAAGGGTGATAGCTAACGTTTATTGCATATTTTCTGAAGTCAGGCATGTGAAACATCTCACATCATCTTACATGTAAGATCATCCAATTCCAAAGGCCATTTTTGTAACCACTGATTGGAATAGGAATATGCCGTCAATATTGCTATTGAATTGAGTCTTGAAACAGGGGCTTGGCTTGTGTAAGTAGAAAAGAAAATATTTCCGGTTTAGGAAAAAAGAGTGAGGGAAAAAAACTGATGCAGTGAGCATGTAGAATTGCAAAATGATGTCTGAGAAGCAGGAATGCTGTGAGTCTGAGGCCAGGAGGACATACACTCAGGACACCCTCAAACACCACACAGGGAGAACTCGTCTTCTTGGCGGTGTTGAATTATGCATTGACTCAAGTATTAGTTCATGTACGAAATGTAATGACCTTATAGACTACAAAAATAAGTGATCACAGCCTGATGATCAAACAAACAGGAAAAGCAATATCATACATGGAAAATACATCATTACTGCATGCCCCAAATGTTCCAGAGTGGGAAACCAAAGATTTTAAGATGTTTCCAGCTTCAGGCAACTTGAATAAGTGCCCAAAGATGTTTGTAGGGAGAAGCAAGCTGGCTCCATCCACTGAAGAGATACAATGCTCAAAAAGAAAGAAAATATAAGCCTTGGAAGCTGTAAACATGAACAGTTAACAAAGAAGCCATAAACGAATTCTTAAATTGGGAACTCCAGGAGTGCTTTTCACTTTAAGTATTTATGTTTTTGACTTTGCAAACTTTTTGTGATTTTTCTCACGTTTCCCAATCTGGAGAACAGGTTGCCTTGGGTGTACATCCTGTTGTCCAACAAGAAATTGGTGCAAGTTATTCTGTCGCTGAAATGAGCTGAATTTTATCCCAAAGTGAGTTCTGCTTGTCCACAAACATCGCTCTTTGCAACAATGATACTAATCAGTTCCATCTGAGTGGTGCTTCCCAAGTTAGGTGTATGAGGTTGGCTTCGATCTTCTTTGATTATTGAAAAGAATCTATAAAATCTGTTCTCATAAGTGAGAAGAGGCTGGAGTGGCTTGGATTTTCTTAGCTGGAGAATAGTAAGGAGAGAATACAATGTTAGGAATCTGACTCTGTATTCTGCTCTCTAAATATAAACTGGGGTCACTGCCTTCGCCACACCTGCAACATAAGATAGTAAGGGATTTCTAAAATGACACCCTCAAGATAGCAGAATCTGGCAAAGGAAAGAATAGAGCTTTAATTGCTGCCCTTTGCCTGAACAAGAACAGGGCCAAGCGTGCGGAGTAAAGCATAGCGCGAGGCTGAGATTTCATAGAGACCCTCTTCCAGGGATCACTGAAGAAGGCCCAAGCAGCTGGAGTTATCGCGAGGGAGACAAGACTGACTGGGATGGTCTTCCTGGAGTCACTAAATGGAAAACGGTAAGAAAAGTCGAAGTTGCCTAAAATCTGCAATTGAGTTTTGCCATCCCCAAACCAGGTCATTTATTTACTTATTAATTCTTTTGGAAAACATTGTTTTGTGTCCATGATAGGAAAATCCTGAGATGAGCATTAGTGAGGATGTAATTACTGAAAAGCATCCCCTTTTCCCCTCAAAATGCTACCCATTCCTAGAGAAGTCGTGGGCAAAGGAATCTGTCAGTCCATATCTCAGGAAAGAGCCATGCTCAAATCCTGGCTACCCGAGACCTCTCTCAGTGACTTGGTATGTGGCAAAGTATAAGTGTGCTTGCTTGCTTATCAAGCCAAAGGCCCTGTGTGCACACACACACACACACACACACATGCATACACATACACAAACACACACGCCTAATCAAACCTAAATTTCAGTATGACCAGAGAGTGACCAGGATATTAATTGCTTTCTAGAACATTATTTAAGAATCTTTAAGGGAATGAGACCCTTAACCCATACTCATTAAAGTGTCCACCAAGTAATAAAAAATAACACATGAGAAAAATGATAAATGATATGTACAAAAAGCTTCAATAAAAATATACCCTGAAGTGAACTAGAAGTTAGAATTAGTGGGTGAAATATTTTAAATGATTATATTTGTATTCAAGAGCACAAATATATAAATACAGAAAGAAGGAGAGTCTCCAAAGAAAGTGAAAATTTCTCAAAATAGAAAATCTAGAAATTTTTTTAAAGTGAGATTTTTTAACTTAATTGGAAACTCACAATGAAATTATTCAATCAGAAAAATAAATACAAATATAAATTACAAGAAAAGTATTGGTGACTTACGGAACACTTAAAACAACTTATACATGTTTAATAAGAATCCGGGAGAAGAAGAGAAACAACAATAAAGGAACTTTCTGAAGAAAAGTTGCCATACTTTTGGAAAATTTACAATATTTGCTGAAGAAATGTCAACACACAGGAGCAGTCTCATTTGCTTTATACAAAGAAAAACACCCAGAAAAATGTGTCAGGCATCTTCAAGATCATCTTTAGGCTTTATTATTTACTTGAAGGATGGAGGTTTCAAAAACTGGTGTACTCTCAGTCCGTATTTTATATTACCTTAACTGAAGCTAAGGGGAATACTACACAGGGTATAGTCAAGAAAAAGGCAGGAGTCCTTTTCCACATTCAGGTACACATTTGTTCTCATTCTCATGCTCTTCTCCATAGCAAACGGCCTCCAAACATTCAGAACATTAATACAGGGCAGAACATTCTAATTGCTCAAAGCTCTTCTGTCAGAACACAGCTAAGGGTTGGTCCTAAAAACAGACTTTTGTTATGTAGAGGTCTTCAAGGCCTAATAGCACAATCATCAAAATTATCTGAGCAGCACAAGTGCTGGTGACTCAAACCTGTAATCCTAGCTACTCAGAAACTGAGATTTGGGGACTGTGGCTCAAGCTAGTCCAGGCAGAAAAGTCTGAAAGACTCTTATCTCCAATGAATCTGAAAAAAGCCAGAAGTGGCTCAAGTGTCAAAGTCTAGCAAGCTGTTAGTAAAAAAACAAAAAACAAAAAAAATTAAGGGATAGTGCCCAGGCCCAGAGTTCAAGCCCCAGTACCAACACACACACACACACACACACACACACACACACACATACACACACATATACACACATACACAAACACACACAAACACATACAACACACACATACACACACACACACACATACACAAACACATACACACACACTTCCAAGCATTTGTGTTTTACATACACTGATGTAAGAGTAATAATATTAGCAATACTGTGTCTCATGTTGAAGGAACCTGCTTATAGTAGCAATAGACAAATAGCCAACCCACTTGGTAACTCCACTTCATATATCTGTGTTTCTAATAATTTGATTATTTGCTCCTGCCCACCTATTCACAATTATTTGTGCAGTATAACAGAATCATGGAAACCGACCACTTAGCTTAGAAATGAGCCAACACTTAGCTGAGCCTACTTTCTCCTCAGATCCATCAATTTTCATTAAGATTACATCTCGAGGATGCAATTTGACCTTTGATGCATGTGGCATCGATAGGGACATTATCATGTTACTTATCTACACAAGGTAAGCTGAATCTTAACAGCAATACAAGTGCTTGGCCACATTGCAGAATGCCTATGGTAACAGTACAGGACATCTCTGAAGAAACACTTGCTGAAATTTCCAATATTTGCAGCTGTGCCGTCACAGACTAAACCAATCAGAATTACCAAAATACTTGCCATCCCCTCCCAGCAGATTTCCCTTTTGCCTATACATAGCCTATTGTCACAAACAGGCTTCATTCCCATTGGCCATGGTTCAGTAATTTCTATGTTCTGAGTCAGCTGGGGACAGTCATTTATGACGCCTTCAATCAAAGGCTTGTACAGAGACTGTTTCCCATTGTGTGCTGTGATATCACAAGGTTCATTTTCTTCCTACAGGGGCGACTGGGATAATGATCAGAATGGCGCCTGTCTCTGTGAACTGCACTACAGGATATGTCTTTTTTTATTATTATGAGAATACCGTACGATGGAGTTACAATTACATGGGCAAGATAATGAGTACATTTCTTATAAAGCATTGTTGCCTCCTCTTTGTTTCCCCTTCCCATCCTCCCCCCCCAGTCCAATCCTCCCTCCCCCCAAAGTTGTAAAGTTCGTTTTCGACATAACGACTTGTACATCTCAGTGTTGCAATGGGTCCACCTGTATCCCTATTTAAACGACTTGTTTTTCCCCTTCCCCTCCACAAGTTATACCAACATCAAATACAGTGAAAGCAGGGGTTATACTGTGGGGGAGGGACATACAAAACAGCATAGAAATCATCTTATAAATATGTTAGACAAAATTGCATGAAAGAAAAAAATTAAATACTTATCTTGGGGTTCATTCCCCTAACATCAACTTATCTGACCTTTTCTGCTTGACTCAGACATATACTAGTTATTGCAAATAAGGGAAACCATGGGATCTATGTTTCTTTGGGCCTGCTTACTTCACTTAATATAATTTTTTCCAAGTCCTTCCATTTCCTAACAAATGGGCCAATGTCATTCTTTCTGATGGAGGCATAGAATTCCATTGTGTATATATACCACATTTTCTTGATCCATTCATCTACTGAGGGTTGGTTCCATATCTTAGCTATGGTAAATAATGCTGCAATAAACAGAGTTGTGCTGGTAGCTTTAGTATGGTCTTGTTTGTGATCATTTGGGTAAATGCCCAAAAGTGGGATTGCTGGGTCATAGGGGAGCTCTATGTGAAGTCTTTTGAGGAACCTCCATACTACTTTCCAAAGTGGTTGAACAAGTTTACACTCCCACCAACAATGTAGTAAGGTTCCCTTCTGTCCACATCCCCTCCAGCATCTGTTGTTATTAAAGTTCTTGATTATAGCCATTCTAACTGGGGTGAGGTGGTATCTCAATGTTGTTTTGATTTGCATTTCTTTTATGGCTAGGGAGGTTGAGCATTTCTTCATGTGTCTATTGGCCATCCTTCTTTCCTCTTCAGAGAAGTTTCTCTGTAAGTCTTTAGCCCACTTATTTATTGGGCAGTTATTTCTTTGAAGATTTTGGGGGGGGGGATTTAATTTTTTGAATACCAGGTGTATTTTAGATATGAGACCCTTGTCTGTTGTATGGCTAGTGAAGATCTTCTCCCAATCCATGGGCTTTCTATTGATCTTGCTAGCAAAAACTCCCATGCTCCTGGATTGGAAAGATCAGCATCGTGAAAATGGCAATACTTCCCAAGGATCTCTACAAATTCAATTTGATACCTATCAATATTCCAACCTCATTCTTCAAGGAAATAGAATAGGCAATCCAAAAATTCATATGGAACAATAAAAGACCCTGAATAGCAAAAATGATCCTTAACAGAAAGAACAGTGCTGGAAGAATATCAATACCAAATTTCAAACTCTACTACAAAGCCAGAGTAATCAAAACAGCTTCGTACTGGCATGAGACCAGACCTCAGGACCAATGGAATAGAATTGAAAACCCAGAAATGAACCTACAGACCTATAGCCATCTAATCTTCAATAAGGGAGCTAAAAAAATAGAATGGAAGAAAGACAGCCTCTTCAGTAAATGCTGCTGGCAAAATTGGTTAACTACTTGTAGAAAACTAAAGCTAGATCCTTATATATCACCCTGCACCAGAATCAACTCTAAATGGATCAAAGACCTCGGAGTCAAAGCAGACACTCTGAAAACATTACAGGATGGAATAGGAGAAACCCTGGGTCTCCTTGGCACAGGCTGTAATTTTCTTAATAGAGACCCAGAAACACAACAAATCAAAGAAAGTGGGATTGCATGAAGTTGCAGAGCTTCTGCATGGCAAAGGACATAGCTAGCAAGATCAATAGGAAGGATATGTCTTATTTTGGTCTGTTGTTGGAGTTAGAACGATTGTTGTACATCAGCATACATTGCACGACATGGCTTCCAGGGACCTTTTATACATGTAGGAGTCCGTAAGCTTTCCATCAGTGTTCCCTAGAGCTAGGACGGAAAGCACAGTGATCCAGGCTCAACCTCTGGCTTGTTTGGTGTTTATTTGGTGTGTGCATGCGTTCGTGTGTGTGTATGTGTGTGTGTGATGTGTGTGGTGTGTGTATGTGTGTGTATGTGTGTATGTGTGTGTATGTGTGTGTTTATGTGTGTGCGTGGTGTGTGTGTATGTGTGTATGTGTGTGTCTGTATGTGTGTGTGGTGTATGTGTGTATGTGTGTGGTATGTATGTGTGTATGTGTTTGTGTGTGTACGTGTGTGTGTGTGGTATATGTGTATGTGTGTGTGGTGTGTGTATGTGTATATGTGTGTGTATGTGTATCTGTGTGTCTGTGTGTGTGGTGTGTGTGTGTATGTGTGTGTGGTGTATATGTGTATGTGTTTGTGTGTGAGGGGGTGTGTGTGTATGTGTGTATATGTGTGTGGTATGTGTGTATATGTGTGTATATGTGTGTATGTGGTGTGTGTGTGTGTGTGTGTGTACTAGGGCTTGACCTCCAAGCTTTTTGCTCTCACTTGCAGTGTTTACCCAAGGCTGGCTCTCTACAACTTGAATCACAGCCCTCCCTCTTCCGGCTTTGCTGGTTAATTAGGATAAGTCTGCCGAGGCTGGCTTTGAACTGTGATCCTCAGATCTCAACCTCCTGAGTAGCTGGGATTCTGTGTGTGAGCCCCTGGTGTGTGGCTGGCTCCACTTCTGCTGCTACTACATCAGTCCGGAGGTCAGGTAGCATCCGGATAGAAGCGCTTCCTGACTTCACAGTGTGTGGAGCCTGCCTCACGAGGTCTTCACTAACGCCTCGCCATCTTTCCAGGCTGACTTCCAAGAAACAGAGTCTCTAATCTGTGAAGTGCAGCGTATCAACGGTACTACTATTCCTCACGATTCCCCACCATGCCCTTCCGATCCCTTACATCCCTCGTTGTGTCTCGTGGAACAATGCGCCATCGGCCACACTCGAAGCTGCGCTGCGTAGTGCTGACCAGACTGAAGCTAAGACAGTGTTGCATCTCGTCCGAATGCATCCACGTGTTTGGTTCTCCATACTAGGGTTGGCTGAGTGTCAGGACACTGGCTTGTCATTCTATCTGAGCATTCTAGAAGCGTTCCCAAAGCCTTCCACATCATAGAAGAATTCGGATCCAGTATGTAAAGCCCACTATGTTGTTTTCATGGTGAGTAAATCACCTTTTCCTATTCTCTTCAAGAGCTTCCACTCAGCACACCATCGCACGTTGGAAATGAATTCGCTCTGCTTTGAAGAACTTAGTCATGAAGTTACACCTGTCTGTGGAGCAGCACGGAGGTGTGAAGGCATAACTGTCTGTTGAGCGTTGTATTTCAGTGATGTCATGGAGAACCATTGCTCCTTGGAATGTCTTCTTCCATGATATCCTAGAAAATACAGTCAAGAGTGTCAAAGAATTCTACTTAGTCTCTTGAGTCGTCTATCCTAAGATCAAAACTCCGGGCACTGCTATTCAAGTCCTGGGGCTTCTATTCTACTTTGTCAGTGATATCAGGGTGGCATTCTGAGTGCCTGCTCTGAGGGTGCTCGGCGGCACTGCTTTGCCCTGAGCTCCGGGAAGCACCAGCATGAAGCTGGGCCTCCGTCCATTCCCTGATCCACCCCCAGCGTTGGCATGCTTCCCATCAGTGTGTGCCTGGGTTCCCCCCAGGCATCCCACAGTCAGAAGGGACATTAGGTTTCGTCACTCTTCTGAGCCTGATTTCCAGCAGCAATACCACAGGCTGCGTTGCAAAGTACACATGCCAGGACCTTTAGGAAGTGCTCATGATTGCAGATGACACTCTGTGTGCCAGGTGTGACCCATGCACACATCCCTGGAATAACATATAATTCATCAATTTGACACACAAGTACATTGCCAATAACAGCTAATAAAACAGAACAATTATAAAGGAATAGAAGGAAATCCTGAAAGCAACTAGAGAATAGTATTGAACTGTGCAGGGGTAGCAATGATGCGAATTAGAGAACTCTTCTTTTCTAACATTTTCAGATATCCTTTTTTTCTTTAGGTAGTTGGACAAGGGGTCGCCGTTCAGGAGAGCAGTTTGTGGGTACGGTGCCTCTGGATCATGTCAGTCCCCATTCCACCTCTCTTTACTTGATTTTTAGGTTATATATTGAATTCTTTCCATTTAACAAAGCAATTTCTGCATACCATGCATCCCTTCAACCTCTTCACCCCTTCTACCTATGCCTTCCCTTGTTTTTCTCAGTTATATGACATTTGCAGTGCATGCTTGCCTGCATTCTACTAATTTTCCCGTTCTTTCTTCTACTCCTCTCCTTTGGACCTTACCCCCCGTTTCCCTTTCCTAGCACTCATTTTGTTAGCCTTGGACTTAGTCTTTACTATTTGCCTTCTCCAAAGATTCTATTACACTGCAGTTCACTCACTTATGACCACTCAGGTGCCTCCCAGTGTCTCCTTCTAGATCTAGAGTCACTTTCTAGATTCCACTACTGAGGGAAACCATGAAACCTGTCTGACTTCCTTCACTTAACAAGGATACACTACACCTGCCACCACAGCCATAGTTATTGCAGCAGATTTACCGTGGCCAAGAAACGCTGTCAGCCCAGCGGCCCCTCAGTGGACACTTTGTCCTTGTGGTTGTTTTTAATGTACTATGTGAAGTTCTTTCTTTTTCCTTCCATTTTGTTCTCTCTTTGGTGTATCCCCTGTTGTCACTGTGTTTGATGTTGGTGCTCTGCTGTTGTACATATGTTTATCTGAACGAGGGAAGGGAAGGGGAACAACAGAATGGTGAGACAAAGGATCAAGGGGGAGCCAATGCCACAGCGGTGCTCACAGACACTGTGTTGGAAATGAACCTTATGACTGGAGGGGCGGTA
Source organism: Dipodomys spectabilis (assembly GCF_019054845.1). NCBI lineage: Eukaryota > Metazoa > Chordata > Mammalia > Rodentia > Heteromyidae > Dipodomys > Dipodomys spectabilis. Next base: position 4,544,805 of record NW_024871012.1, read on the forward strand.
GTTGGGGGTAAGGAAAGAGGGAGAAAAATGAGGGAGAGGGTAATGTTAGACAAGAAATGTACTCACTGCCTTACGTATGTAACTGTAATCCCTCTGTACATCACCTTGACAATACAATTAAACTTTTAAAAATGTGGCATATACACACAATAGAATTCTACTCGTCCATCAGAAAGAATGATGTGTACCATTTGTAAGGAAATGCAAAGACATGCAAAGAATTATGTTAAGTAGAAGGCTTCTTGTTGGAAATGTTTCTTTATAATGTTTAAAGATAATGGAAACTTCTAAGAATATTTCTGTATCTTTTGAAATCATCTCTTAAGTATAAGGGTGAGTAAAAGCATTTTTAGCAAACTGCGTCTGATAAAATTTGCTAGTTTCCTAGGAACACCTTAAATCAAAGAAAATGATAGTAGACTAACATTTGGATATACAGAAAGAAATGAAATGCATCGTAAATAGTAAATATGACGGTAAATAGGACATACGTATGTTTTGAGGGTATGAAAGCCCTTTGATAAGCAATTAATCAATGCTAAAGATTCATTAGCAACAACACAATTCCTCCTTATAAATACGATCAAAGAAAAAATGGTAGAATGTCAAAGGATCTGATAACCAAGTAAGTTTAAAGGTAGATAATATAACAGTTTATCAACATACCTAAAATTAAAGTTTAATACTAGATTAACCAATAATCTGTAGAGAGGCCTTGAAACAAAGTAACAAGTCTCATTCTTCACCATTGAAAACAGCATAAACAAGCTCAAGGACAGAGTTCAAGCCTCAGGACCAATCTCCCACACATACCAAACAAAAAGGGTTTCCTAAGGTCAAATCATCTCAAACCATCTGTAACACATGAAACTATAATAAAAAGGAATCAAATCCTCTCATCAAACATGTAGTCAAAAATCCAAACGCTAAAATGCTGATAGACCTATTCACACTTTTTCTAGAAGGTTTGATTTATTTTGCTTTTATTTTATGAAAACTTCTAACCTAACTCACAAATTAGGAGGAATAAAATAAGCCCATTCATTAGTAGCTAACCCTTACCAAAGAAAATAGTAAAAGCCAGACATGACAGAGTGCTATAATAATTAGTGCTATAATTCCAGTATTGGGGAGGCTGAGGTAGGAAGATAATTAGGTTAAGGCCAGCCTGGTTATAGAATGAGTTCAAGTCATGAGAGGCTTGTCATGTTAAGATCTTCGCTTCAAAAACTAACAGCTAAATAAAAAGTAAATAAATCTGCAAAGAAAGAAGAGTTTCGAAATGTAATTAGGAAAAATATAGATTTGAAAAAAAAAGTTTAGAAATTCAGAAGATGCAACATGGCGCTATTTATTGAAAATGTGAAATATTTAAAATTTACAGAAAATATGTATATTTTTTAAAAAAAGGTAAATATCATAGTTCAAGAAATCAAGACTGAATGTAACTCTTCTCTAAATTATTTATGTCTGTCAAGGTTTGGCATTCCAAAAAATAATTCACTATCAAAACATAATACAAAAACTCATTTGCAAGTTGTAAATATTTTTTGCAACACATATTTTTTAAACTTTAGAAACTTATGTTAAGCATGTCTTACATCTTAGACCCTAGATTCTATGGCAAACATTTTACAGTTAAAGACTAAGAAGAGAAATTTTGAAAGGAATTCATCATTTTCAACACTCAAATCTTAATGACCATTTTCAGTGTATGTGACAAAGGAAAAATGCAACAAGCATTTCCAAACATTCGAGAAATGTTAATAATTAGTAGTTTATAAATCTGTTAACGGCTCTTTTACTATGACACAAGTGTACACACAACAGTTTATTATTGAAAGATCTCCAACTGCTTATAACCAGCCTGACAAGAACAATCACAACAAGAATTTCCCAAAAAGGACTTGACTCGCTGGGATTTTAGCTGCTGCATAAAAACAGCTTGTTTGCCTTAAGATACCAGTTTCACACCAACTTCTGCTGAATGACTCTTGCCTTCCAGTTTCAAAGTTGCCTGTGGCAGTTCGATTCAGAGATTTTTGTTCCAAATGCCAAATGCCCTGCTTCTTCTTGGCAGATCTCTTTTCTCAGAAACATAAAATAAAAATAAATAGTCCCCTATCAAAATTATTAACAGCTCAAGAAAAGAGAAAATTGGAACAGATTGAAGCACAAGTAATCAGCGATAAGTGAAGGAATAAACACACATAGAACAGTACATACAAAGCTGGTCAGATTTTCAGTCCAGACTTTTTATTGCAAGGTTTATTCCAGTACCCACCCAAGGCCTACAATAGCACGGTGTTAGTAAGGCTGAGTGCTACTGCGGAAGGAAGGTCAAGTTCATCCCGAGTTACTGCAGAAGGTCAAGTTCATCCTGTTACTGTGGAAGGTCAAGTTCATCCCAAGTTACTGCAGAAGGTCAAATTCATCCTGTGTGTCTGTGGAGGTCAAGTTCATCCTGTTACTGTGGAAGGTCAAGTTCATCCCGAGTTACTGCAGAAGGTCAAGTTCATCCTTTGTTACACTGAAAGGTCAAGTTCATCCTTTGTTACACTGAAAGGTCAAGTTCATCCTGTGTTACTGTGGAAGGTCAAGTTCATCCTGTTACTGTGGAAGGTCAAGTTCATCCTTTGTTACTCTGAAAGGTCAAGTTCATCCTGTGTTACTGTGGAAGGTCAAGTTCATCCTGTGTTACTCTGAAAGGTCAAGTTCATCCTTTGTTACTCTGAAAGGTCAAGTTCATCCTGTGTTACTGTGGAAGGTCAAGTTCATCCTGTTACTGTGGAAGGTCAAGTTCATCCTGTGTTACTCTGAAAGGTCAAGTTCATCCTGTGTTACTGTGGAAGGTCAAGTTCATCCTGTGTTACTCTGAAAGGTCAAGTTCATCCTTTGTTACTCTGAAAGGTCAAGTTTATCCTGTGTTACTGTGGAAGGTCAAGTTCATTCTATGTTACTCTGGAAGGTCAAGTTCATCCTATCTAGGCTGCTGATTTGGCAACTGAGTAAATGGAGGCATGAAAATGAGCTAAGCTTTGGGTGGGGGGGGCCAAGGGGAGGCTGGGAAGGGATGGGAAGGGTAAACAAAGGAGGAGGCTGCAGTGCTTGATAAGAAATGTACTCATTATCTTGCCCATGTAATTGTAACCCCTCTGTACAGTATGTTCACAATAAAAAAAATTAAAAAAAGAAAATGAGCTAAGCTGGTGTGAGAATGAAGAAAACTCTCTCTCTCTCCCTCCTTCTCTCTCTCTCTCTCTCTCTCTCTCTCTCTCTCTCTCTCTCTCTCCCCCCCCCAGGGTTCTTTCTGCCACATTGTCCTATCACTATGAAAGTAGAATCAATATCATCACAAACCAAGTGTCCCCAAATCAAAGGCTATGAAAGAGCCTGACAGGGAGCACAAGTAGTTCAGATGGCCATAAACACTAAGTGCTAAATTTAGCGAGGAATACTAAGGGTTAATGATGAAAATAAACCCATCAAAGCAAACCATGTGTAAAAGGCAGACAGGACTGTGTTCCATCCAGTTATTGCCTCAGGGAATGAGAGCTCACCAGAACCTCCACCTACCGTTTATCACCGTGAGTTTCTTCATGATCTCTCCAGATATCTCCTCAACATTGAAAACTACCATTTATAAGTGTAGAAGAAGTCTGGGAATATGCATTAAGGAAGCAACAAGCAACAAAACTTAGAAAATAATTGTACTGACAGAACTTTCTGGTACAACTATCATTGAATTCTTGAGTCCATTGAAGGCTTGCAGCGGGATGATAAATGGTCTGATTCATTCATTCATTCATTTCTGATTAATTTTGGTCAATCAGTTCTTTGCTTGGCAGAGTATAATACCGATCCCTCAGCCCCTCGCTGAGCGGGCAGCTATTAGCTCCTGCAGCAGCTTGTTTGTGGTTGTCAGGGTGGCAACGAACATCCCGTGCCTCAAAGTTTGATGATTTGTGTTCTGAGCAGTGCTACTTCCAATGGTGAAGGTGCAGAGAAACAGGGTAGGCAATCATTGTTACACACACACACACACACACACACACACACACACAATGACTCTTCCTCTGTCAGAAGCAAACAATCAGAATGTAAAGGGCCAATGCTGCCCATTTATTTCTCTTCCTGCCCCTTTGGGAGCTGCATATTAAAGGAGAAGACATTCAGATCAAACCTGAGCACAAGATGAATTGGGAAGGCTGGTGTTACCACAGCTCCACATTAGAACTCCATGTGGATTTTACCTCCACATTTTCTATATAGTTTTAGAGACTAGTGTGTTATTTTAAAAATTATTTGTTTTTGCTACTGGACACATAATATGCAAACATGTAACCCTGCAAAATCAATAACAGAAAGAATTGGACAGAGTTTTTTTGTATTAATAGTTTTTGTTGATTATTGAAGTTAAGTTGATATCAATTCAAATATGAAAGTTATAAGTAGATATGAGTGTTATAAGTAGATATGAAACATAATCATCATGGAAACCACAAAGAATCATACTTGTACAATGTGCAAGAAAAGGAAATGAATGGAGAATTATGGTATTTTACTTTAAGAAAAAAATCACTAAACACAAAAAAGATGTTAATGTAGAAAATGGCCGCCAAAAACTAGAAGTCATTCAAAAAAGATAGTAAAAAGTAATAGTCAGCTATTACTTTAAATGAATGAATTAAATTCTCTTATCAAAAGACAGATTTGCATAATGGATAAAACATGGCTAAATGACTGAAATACATGCTATCTTTGAGGCACTCTTTTGAGTTAAAGATAAAAATAGCTTGAAATTGGAACAATGGGAAAATGCCCCCAAAAATGTCAAAGCTAGTTCTATTGCTATCAGATAAAACAAACTCTAAATAAAAACTGGTTACAAAACATAAAGACATTATGTATTAATAAAATATTCTATAGAGCAAGAAGGTATACTTATTATAAATATGCAGATATCTAATAACAGACTATTGATATATATAATCCAAAACTGGGCTGATTTGAAAAGGGAAGGAGACAATTTTATACTAGTATTAGAACTATAAATGCCCACTCACAATTAGGGAGAAAATAACCAGATGGAAGATAAATAAGGAAATAAGTGGAGATTACAATAAGCCAATGAAATTGAATAGACAGAGTATCCCTCTAAGCATCAATAGCAGATATTCTTCTGAAGTATACATGGGATAATCTCCAGCAAAGACAATATGTTAGGCCACAAATTAGGTTTTAATAGATTTTTTTAAAAGATAGATATCATATGGAATAACGTTTGAACTCAATCACAGAAGGAAAACAGGAAACTTCACAGTTTTCATAAATAAAGCCACCTACTACAAGGCAGTCAATAGCTCAGATAACAAAACACAAGGGAAATATCTCTAAATATATTTAGAAATAAATGAAAATGAAAAGCATGGGTCTATCCTAGGATGCAGAATTTCCACCTTTGAGTGTGCACACAGAATTACAGTAATACATCAAACAGAAATGTGTGTCTGTGTTTACACCACACGACTCCATTGCTAACATGTGGCCAATCTCAAAGTGCCCATCAGCATATAAACGGGTGAGCAAGCTATGAATTAAGCCAGGCTTGGTGACTCACACCTGTCACCCTAGCTACTCAGGAGGCCGAGATCTGAAGATTGAACTTCAAAGCCAGCCCAGGCAGGAAAACCCATGAGATTTTTATCTACAATTAACCGCCAGAAGCCTTGAAGTAGCGCTGTGCCTCAAAGTGATAGAGCGCTCGCCTTGAACAAAAACGCTCAGGGACAATGCTCAGGTTCTCAGTTCAAGCCCCACAGCCAACAACACACACACACACACACACACACACACAGAACCTATGAGATCCTGGGGGGGAGGGAATTATTCAAGTCTCAAAGAGAAAAAGGAATTCTGTCCTGTGCTACAGTGTGAGTGATTTTTACGACACTGTGCTGAGTGAAATAAGCCAGTCACACACACAACAAACGTTTTGCATGAGGGAGCTAAGGCGTCAGAAATCCTAGAGAGAGGAAGTAGAATGAGTGTCAGGGGCTGGGGTGGGAGGAACGGGAAGATATGTTTAACAACTACAGTCAGTTTTGTAAAATGGAAAGCGCTCCGGAGACAGGTGCTGCTGAGGGCCCACAGTAATGGAGGAGAACTTAGCACCACTGCCCTCTTTGAAAAGACCTTGTATGTTCTACGCATTTTACCACAATGAAGAAATTGTTAATGCAAACTTTGCTGCCCAAAGACATTTGTAACTTGTTCCACCAGAAAGCTGGGAATCGATCATCTGTCAGTATTTCTCTACGGGCAGCTGGGCTCCAGCCACTCTTTTTCCCTCCCTTCCTCTGAGGTCTGACCAAATTTCTCCTCTCTCCTGTCTCTTCCCTTTGCCCAAAGTACTAGGCAGGTTTGCTTGTGATAAAAAACACCTACAGAACTTCAGCCGTGACCGGAAATTCAGCCATGGGCGGTCCATCTTTTTAGGAAGTGGGAACTCGCCTGGGAGCCCCCAGCACGCACCTCGAAAGCTGGCAACACAGCGGAGCAGCTTCCTGTCCATCTGTGGATAGAACAAGGCCCAGAACGCTGCGTCTGATACACTGAAGCATTTATTACCACGCAGACGACCCGCTTCAACGCAAAGAAAATCGAGTCCCTCTCAGCCTTCTTCTTTAGACTCCTTTGGCCTTCATCTCTGCTGTGTGAGGAACAAACTCATTAACCTGGAGACGTAGGAGATGCATAGTCCAAGTGAGCACTGAGCAAAGCACAAGTTTTGAGTTCAATTCCTATTCTTCCTGATGAATTCAGAGATTAGATGACCCTTGCACTTCTGTTGTTACGAGTTTCGGATTTCTCAGCGCATTACACTGTGGAACTTGTGCATGGAAACAACAGAAAATAATATTGTAATTACAAGTAGGAAAAGTGGAAAGAAAAGCCCCAATAATTTCATCACGTGATAGTATTCTAAATCTGTGCACACTTCTGGGTAACAAATGAAAGTTTTGTAGTGTTCTGTCCGTCGCTGCTTTAAAAGCACATCACGCTAATCTAAATTGCAATTCGGACTAAGAAATGAGAGTGGTAACTAGAGTTACTACAAAGCCACCTGCAATAGGAAACAGAGAAGCAGGCTGATGTATTATGATTTGCATTGTGTTTTCTTTTTAATGTTTTGATTATAGAGCTTAAACTCAGGGCCTCATGCTTGTTGGGTAAGTATTTCCTCTTGCTTTAGTTATTTTTCCTGAGTCATGTGTTGCTTTGCCTTGGCTAAGCTTGGACTAAGCTCTTTTATCCTATACTTCCTGAGTAGCTGGGATTACAGGTATGAGCCAACATACTCGGCTTGTTTGTTGTGAAGGAGCTCATTAACTGTGAGCCCAAGCAGGTTGGCTTTGAATCATAAACCTCATATATGTCTTGTAAGTGCCTAAGATGACAGGCTTGTGCTGTAATGCTCAGCCACATTTTACCTTCTTAATTGGCAAAAAAAAAAAAAACCCACATTTAATGATACTCTTACATTCTAGGAAAATACAGGAAAGCGTATATATTCACTCAACACAAGTGAAGAGGGCAATTGACATGTTTGAAATTGGGCAATTTGATATTAAATACCAATGAGGTTTGCCAATGAATTACTCTGTGATTGAAAAATCTATTTCTAGAAATCTTATATAAGGGATTATAGTCTGAAATATGCCTAAATATCAATCTAGATTGAAAAATTCAAATGCAACCAAATCTCAGCTGTGCATAGGTGAAAACCGGAATGCAGGTTCCCATAATTGCTAGTAAATGTCTGAGAGATTTGTGGTAATTCTGTTTACTACTCACCTTGATGATCGCTCAGAAAGAGAGAACAGCTCATTGATTATCAATCACCTGTTACAGTCGCTGATATTTGGTTAGCTAATAGATTTATCAAATCACCTGTAACACTGGCTGATATTTGACCATTCAAATACTTCTAAGATGTGGACAACTAAATTTTTTTCATTTTGACCTCAGTTCATTATTTGGGTGGAAGATGGACATACACTAAAATCAGATGAAAATATATCATGGGTAGTTCCTTCCTTTGAGCCATTCGTTAATGTTGCTTTGGAGGAAAGTTGCCACAGCCATTTGTTTGTAGGTATGTATTTGGTTAGTTGATTGCTGCTTGCTTGCTCGTTGTTCATGCACTAGTACTGGATTTTGAACTCAGGACCTCCTGCTTGCAAAGGCTATGGCACTTGGCATTTATTTTCTTTTTTTGTCTGTGCCAGTCCTGTAACTTGAACTCGGGGCCTGGATGATGTTCCTGAAGTTCTTTGGCTCAAGAGTTATCCTCTGCCACTTGAGCCACAGCACCACTTACAGCCTTTTCTGCAGAGTTTATTGGAGATAAGAGTCTCATGGACTTTTCCTGTCCTGGCTGGCTTTGAACCGTGATCCTCAGATCTCAGCCTCCTGAGTAGCTAGGATGACAGGTGTGAGCCACGGGTGCCTGGTGGCACTCTGGCATTTTTACAAGCTGAATGAACTCCCACAAAATAAATAAATGTTCAAGTGCTAATACCCAGCCCCTCAGAATGTGACACCATCTGGAGATGAGACCTTTAAAGAGTAAGTAAGGTAAGTTTACAAATCAGGATTAAGATGTAACAAGAAAAACACCAGAAAAGCAAGACACCCAGGAGAGCAATTCCTCGTAAGGACACAGCGAACATGGCCATCTGCGGGCCGGATACCAAGACTGCAGCAGAAACCATCCTGCCAGCCTGCATTGCGGTCTGAACTCCATTATCCAGAACTTTTGAGAAAATTCATTTCTGCCCTTTAAGCTGTCCAGTCCGTGGGGGTTTTAGCAGCCCAGAAAGCTCAGTGCCAGCGCAAGGCAGAGCAGTCCACAGCCAGAGCAGCCTGCGTCCTGCGGCGTTTACATCATAGGGTGCTTTGCAGCCGGGACGCAGCCTCTCCTCCGCAGAGGACCTCCGTCCAGCATCTCAAGGGCACTGCTGACCAATGCTTTGAACCTTCCCGTGTCCCCCCCCACGGTGGCAGCAGAGTCCACTCCTGGGAGAGCTCCTAGCACTCTCCAAGTCTACCCCTCGCTCGTCCAGAAGAGCACAACTCATACGTGGTCTTCCGGGTCTGTGGGACTTTCTGGGGAAGCCTGCCTGTCAGATCCACGTCACAGTGTGGTCACAGAGTCCACGTCACAGTGCGGTCACAGAGTCCACGTCACAGAGTCCACGTCACAGGGCTGTCACAGAGTCCACGTCACAGAGTCCACGCCACAGTGTGGTCACAGAGTCCACGTCACAGTGCGGTCACAGAGTCCACGTCACAGAGTCCACGCCACAGAGTCCATGTCACAGAGTCCACGTCACAGAGTCCACGTCACAGTGTGGTCACAGAGTCCACATCACAGAGTCCACATCACAGAGTCCACGCCACAGAGTCCACATCACAGAGTCACGTCACAGAGTCCACATCACAGAGTCACGTCACAGAGTCCACATCACAGAGTCACGTCACAGAGTCCATGTCACAGAGTCCACGTCACAGAGTCCACGTCACAGTGTGGTCACAGAGTCCACGTCACAGAGTCCACGTCACAGAGTCCACGTCACAGTGCGGTCACAGAGTCCACGTCACAGAGTCCACGTCACAGAGTCCACGTCACAGAGTCCACGTCACAGAGTCCACGTCACAGTGTGGTCACAGAGTCCACATCACAGAGTCCACGTCACAGTGCGGTCACAGAGTCCACATCACAGAGTCCACATCACAGAGTCCACGTCACAGAGTCCACATCACAGAGTCACGTCACAGAGTCCACATCACAGAGTCCACATCACAGAGTCCACGTCACAGAGTCCACATCACAGAGTCACGTCACAGAGTCCACATCACAGAGTCCACGTCACAGTGTGGTCACAGAATCCACATCACAGAGTCACGTCACAGAGTCCACGTCACAGGGCTGTCACAGAGTCCACGTCACAGTGCGGTCACAGAGTCCACATCACAGAGTCCACGTCACAGAGTCCACGTCACAGAGTCCACATCACAGAGTCACGTCACAGAGTCCACATCACAGAGTCACGTCACAGAGTCCACATCACAGAGTCACGTCACAGAGTCCACATCACAGAGTCCACGTCACAGTGTGGTCACAGAGTCCACGTCACAGAGTCCACATCACAGTGCGGTCACAGAGTCCACATCACAGAGTCCACGTCACAGAGTCCACGTCACAGAGTCCACGTCACAGAGTCCACGTCACAGTGTGGTCACAGAGTCCACATCACAGAGTCCACGTCACAGTGCGGTCACAGAGTCCACATCACAGAGTCCACATCACAGAGTCCACGTCACAGAGTCCACATCACAGAGTCACGTCACAGAGTCCACATCACAGAGTCCACGTCACAGTGTGGTCACAGAGTCCACATCACAGAGTCACGTCACAGAGTCCACGTCACAGGGCTGTCACAGAGTCCACGTCACAGTGCGGTCACAGAGTCCACATCACAGAGTCACGTCACAGAGTCCACGTCACAGAGTCACGTCACAGAGTCCACGTCACAGAGTCCATGTCACAGAGTCCACGTCACAGTGCATCACAGTGTCCACGTCACAGAGTCCACGTCACAGGGCTGTCACAGAGTGCCTGAGGCCGAGTCGCTTCACAGTTGCGGGAGTTGGGACATCCAGCTTCTGCGGGGCCTGCTGAATCCATCATCTCATAAAGGCAGAAGGATGTGTGTGTGTGTGTGTGTGTGTGTGTGTGTGTGTGTGCGTGTGTGTGTATGTACGTGTGTGTGTGTGCGTGTAGGAAGGTAGGTGTGTATCTGTATTTATGTGCAGCATGCATGCTAAAGACAGACAGACAGACAGACAGCGGAAACAAAATGAGCTCGCTCTTCCCTCAGGAACCCACTCCACTCATCACCAGCTGGGTCCTCCAGTGCCAGAATTAATACATACAGAAGAGCAGAGATCTCTTGACCTGCCTGACCTGATCCTTCCTACCAGAGCCAGTTCTCAACACTGTCACGTTCTGTTCAGGGAACAAACGCAAACCACAGCCCTGCTTTAAAGTTCCCTTTATCCACCCTCTTCAAGTGAGAGCGAAGAAGACTGAGATCCTGAGAAGTTCAACAATTTCCTGGAAATACCACAAAGCTTGTTAGATTTCCCCAGTGCAATCATTTTATTTTCATTCAGCCTTAGCTAAGTAAAAAGAAAAAAGAAAATTCTTAATCCATTCATTTCTGATCCTGTAAATATCAGCCTGATTTTTCTCAGTTGGTCCTAGACATGTACGTCCACTGGAAGACTGAGTCATTTCGTTATCTACTCTCAAAGATGCTACCTCTTGTCTCGGTAGATTACCTCAGCCACCTGCGAGAGACTCTTGCCTTCTGTACAGACATCTTGTTTTCATGTACTTGAAATGCATCTTGTTATCAACCCTCTTGTGCGATCTCCCCTTCATTTTCCACCTTTGATTTGCCTGAGCTTTTGTACACTCTCTACATTCATTCTGTAATCTTTCCCGGCTCTTCGGCCCCGGGTGTTTTCCGTCTTGCATCTGCCTCCTCTTGCCCTTGATTCCTCGCAGCTCTGCTCCTTCATCGGCATGGTCTCTGTAAAGCCCACTTTGTGTTTATCCTTCCCTGCTTTGCATAGCCCCTGAGCATATATTAATTTCTGTTCAAATGCTTGTCATTTCCCGCTGCATCCTTCTCTCCCATCAATATGTCTGTTTCATATTTGCTGAACGATTGCTTGTGTAGGCATTGTTTTCTTAAATTTGTTCTTTAAAGCTTCTGAAAAAGTATTCTTAATGAGTATCTATTTATAACCTCCGTATTATCTCTGCTTCGAGATTTCAGGTAATGAATATTACAAGTGGCCCTTTTCCAGTAGCTTTGCAGCTGACCAACTATCTAATATTGGGTTGCTTGTTTCCATTCTATGGGTCTTTATCTTTAATAGCAAATGATTCAATTATGCATGCCAGGAGTCCCACGTGGCACCCGCACTCCAAATTCTGTGTGTTTACTCTGCCACTCAGCTGTCTGTAACAACAACGGTTTAATCAATCATCCTTTAAAAATGTTTCTACTGCTGCTCCTGACATCTATTCAAGGCTGACATTCGACCTTGTACCTCACTGTTCTTCCTTCTCATTCCAGCCAGTGTTCATCTCTCTCTCTCTCTCTCTCTCTCTCTCTCTCTCTCTCTCTCTCTCTCCCTCCCTCCTTCTCCCTCTCCCTCTCCCTTCCCACCCCCTCTCTGTTAATAGCTTACCAAGTCATGTCTGGCTGAATAGCTCACTCTTATGATTATAGTTTGGATCTTGAATATCCCCCAAAGGCTTATGTGTTGGAAGACTGGTAGCCAATTCATGGTACAATTGGGAAGAGGTAGGACCTTTAGTAGGTGGGGGCGAGGGAATGAAAATTAGGTTATTGGAGTTGTGGGCTTGAATGAGAATACTGAGTCATAGCCCCTTCCTGCCTCCTTTGTTGCCTAGCTACCAAGGGCTGAGCACCTCATTCTACCATGTGTTCCTGCGTAATACGCAACCTCGTAACAGGCCCCAAAGCACTGAGGTAACTGACCATGGACGGGAGGCTCGGGAAGCATGAGCCCAAATGCACCTCTCTTTTTTTAAAGTTGCTGCAGTAATAGAAAGCTGATTAATACTAAAACCAATAGGAGAATATATCTAAATTCATTGTCTTCTCAATAAATACTCCTAGAAGAGACTGAATATGAATTTCTATATATAGTATTAGTGGGATCATGAGAAAAAAATGGACTTTATTTTTTCAAGTTGTTTATTTATTTATTATATATTTACACATATATATATTTATTGTAAAGATACTGTACAGAGGGGTTACAGTTACATGAGTAAGGTAATGAGTACATTTCCTATCGAGCATTGTTGCCCACTCCTTTGTTTTTCCCCTACCATCCCTTCCCTCCCCACCTCCTCAACTCCTCCCTCACCCAAGTTGTAAAGTTTGTTTTCAACATAATGTCTTGTACATGTCATCGTTACAATGGATCAACCTGTATCCTTATTTCAGATTTTGTTATTTCCCTTCCCCTCCCCAATTTAGAAAATGTATGTACAAGATACAGAGCCCTAGAGGCAAATACAGTGAAACAGGAGTTATACCGTGGAAGAACATACAAAAGAAACAAAAAATCACACAGTACATTATCAGTACATTAAAAACAACAGCAACAAAGATAAAACCTCTTGTGTCCCTATCCTGGGGTTCATTTCACTTAGCATCATCTTATACAGTCATATGTACATAGCTTTTGACCTTTCCTGCTTTTCCTAGATGTATACTAGTTATTGCAAATAAGGGAAACCATGGGACTTATGTTTCTTTGGGTCTGGCTTACTTCACATAATATAATTTTTTCCAGGTCTTTCCAAGGACATGGACTTTATTTTTGGAATTCAAAAACTGATTAAATATCAACAACCTTGGGTTTAAACCCAACACAAAGATTTCATTTAATTACAACTCCATTGAGCACCTATAATTTGATATTATGCAGGATAATTTTACATATGATGTTTCATTTAATAGTGAAAGCAGTCTAATGAGTTAAACATTGTCTTTACATTATTAACAAGAGGACCAAGACGAAAGAGCTTGGCTAATTTGCTGAGATTGGATAGTTGACCCTATATAGAACCAGTATTTAAAGTCACATTGTCTCTGATTCCAGAGTTCTTGCTTCTTCGTAAAGTTTCTAGAAAATAACAGATTATATATGTACACATATATATATTTCAACGTATCAGTGAACCACAATTTTGCCAACAACCTTTAAAATGGCATTATTTCATATAATTGTATGTCTTGAGAGATAGAAATTGGTAGCTCTGTGAGTACTAAATGGAGAGATCTCATGAATATACTGTTGAGTAATAAAACCATAAGACAAAAGGACAAAATTTTTCCATTGAGAGACTGGAAAAAATCTATAAATGCACCTATATTATAGTAATAGAGGAACAGATAAGTATAACTGTATATTGTGCTTATTGAACATACATAAAGTTTTCAGAAAATGATACTGGACCTAAAATGTTAGATTCAAAGAGGAAGGGAGCCAGGAGCTTGTGGCTCATGGGCATAATCCTAGTGACTCAGGAAGCTAAGATCTGAGATTCGTGTCAAAGCCAGCCCAGGCAGAAAACTTACTGAACCTCATCTCCAATTAACCAGCAAAAAGCTTACTCTGAAGCTGTGACTCGTGTTAGAGCACCCAGACTTGAATGGAAAAGTTGTAAGAGAGTTCCCTGGGCCAGAGTTCAAGCCTGAGAACTGAGAACTTCCCCAGGGAGAGAGACAGAGAAACAAAGAGACAGAGAGACAGAGAGACAGAGAGACAGAGATAGAGAGACAGAGACAGAGCTAGAGATAGAAACATAGAGAGACAGAGAGGTGGGCGGGGAGGGAGAGAATATTAATCTCCCTTTCTATCCCTTACATTGATTGTATCTTTTCCAGTGATACTATTATTTTGTCTAGCAGAAAAAGTACAAAGTGGTGTGTGTGTATAGTGTGTGTGTGTACACATGTGCATACACAAATACACATACATGTGTTCCCATACTGAGGTTTGAACTCAGGGCCTGGACACTGTCTTTGAGCATTTTTTTCATGACTATTGTTCTACCACTTGAGCTACAACTCCACTTGTGGCTTTTGGGGAGTTAATTGGAGATAAGAGTCTCCTAAACTTTCCTGTCCGGATTGACTTCAAACTGCGATCCTCTGATCTCAGCCTCCTGAGTAAATAGGATTGCAGACGTGAGCCACCAGTGCTCAGCTAGGAAGCAGTTCCTTAACAAGTTATTTTAGTGGCAAACTCCCTTTCCAATTAGGAACATCTTCTATGCTTTAATGTGAGAAGTACATTTTCTAATACTGCCTACAACATAGAAAACGATACTTGTTTGTGAGAATACCACTACTCAGTTGTCCACCCTTTCTTGGTTCATTCCCCTTCCTATTGTGAACACCCTAGCTTTCCACTGAGCCAACAACAGTAATTTTTCAGTGCTCTTCATGACGTACAAAAGGCAGATGAAAGCGATCACTGAGAAGGCCATGCCTCCCTCAACTAGCAGCAAGACTGTCTTCATTTGCGTAGGACTAATCAACACTCAACTCCAAGATTTGAAAGAATAAATCATCACAGCTAGATATTCTTGTGTCTGTGGGTAAGTCTTTTCATTTTTATTTTTATGATACTTCCACACAAGTTGCAATCTTCTCGTGGTTTGAACAGGGCACCCCCCCAGGTGCCCAGCCCCCATATGTAGGATCCATAACAACTCCCATGAAAACCATCCCCACACTGTCTAATATGTGCACTCTACTACGATATTATATGAAAGGTCACCAATAAAGGACGACAAGCTACCAATAAAAAGCTTCTACTCGAGTGAACATGGCCTTGGAGACTCATGTATGAATGCAAATCAATTTACTCAAAGAAAACATACTCTCCAAAGACTTAACCGGACCACAAAGTTGACTAGGTCAAGTTCTCTACAAACAAGTGAGCAACTCAAAGGAATACGACTAAAGAAGGTGTAATCCTCAAGAAAGCCCTGTGAAGGAGGGAGGAATACCAATCAAGCAAGAAGGCGTGTGGTCTCAGGTCAAGTTAATTCATAGCTACAGCCAGCCTTCCCCACTATAACAGTGAGACCAAGACTTGTGCCTGTTATCATGTAGTCTTCAGCATCATACAGAAAGGACTAACTCCTAGAATTCACCGGGACAGAAAACAGACCAAGGTCCCAGAGATGGTTGGTGGATCGTAACAATCAGGGAGGCGAGCAGGGCGGTAGCAGGGAGGTGAGCGGACAGGTTGAAAAGGTGGATCCGGGCTGTGCCCCCAGATCAGCTACTACCAAATCATGGGCCAGATGGGCACAAGGGAGAGGAACAGAAGCCCTAGGGAAGGTAGAGGAGGCAGGGGCTACCTTAGACAATCTTCCCCTTTTGAGGAGTCATTAAAGCCCCCGGTGAACGAGAGCTAAGAAGGGAAAAGACAATTTTGTACAGGGGGTGGACAGTGATATAAAAGGAGAGCCTTGCCCATTTTTAAATTAGCCTAGAGTTTCACTTCATTGCCGTTAGAAATTAAAACCCCCAACACCAAGGCAAGGAGCTGGTTCGGCATCTCTGTCACCATTGGCAGCTGTGTACTTTTAGGACTGAAGGTGCTCCCTCCCAGAGACCAGGCCCGCCCGCCGGTCCACATCCTCTCTGGTGAGGATGCTGGAAAGCCACTCTGACGAATGAGAAGCCATAAAGAACACCTCAGCCCACAAAAACCTGAAGAAGAAGAAGAAGAAACAGCGCTTCTAGACACATACTCCTTTCAGACTCCACTTCTCTCCAGGGTGATGGCAACTCATTACCGCTTCTTGACACTAATTACTGCACCGCCCTGTAAGCGTAGCTCTGGAAAGCAGCTCCGAAGCTGTCAGGGAGGGTCACAAATTTCAGTATCCACTTACCTTGACACCAGAGACACCACTTTCCACGCGAATATGAGGAGGCTAGTGACCCTCCATCCAGTCTGCAGATGTGGATTAATTCCTTCCACTCAGCCTGCCCGCTTGCCTGCCAGGGTGTGTGGCCCGCAGACTGACAGTCTCATTAAGAGCCTATCCAAGGGCACGACTGAAACCCCTTCCCCTTCCCCCACTGCTGCTCGACAGTCCGCCTCACACCCAGAGACAAAGCAGTCTGAGACTGGGGAGAGGCCGCACATGGCCACGTTGCACCAGCGCTGGACGCAGCAGTTTCCCTGGGGCTCTCTGTTTTTAAAATCCCCTTCCTGGCTGCGGTAGAAGAGATTACAAGAAGGGCGGAATAAAGCAGCTCCACTCAGAACTGCTGTCTGGACCTCATTCCCAAGGTTGTGCTTCTTAGTCAAAGATCGATGCCAGAGGATGAAAAGAACTGGACGGTTTCACACGTGTCTGAGCAGCAGTGAAGGGGAGACCTGTGAGAGAGGCCTTGTGCTCTTATTTACAGCACATGCCCTGTGTCCACCAACAACAGTCTTCCTCCTCACCGGGAGCCAGAGACTGACAGCAGCGATTTCACTGTTAGAATAACATTCCGGCTCTTCCTTCTAAGCGGTTTGGAGCCCCAGATTTTCCTTCAGTTTCCTTCCATTTGGAAATTGAAAAGTGCTTTTTCCGTACTACCACGTCAGTCCGGTGAAGTCATAAAACAATTTCTCATCCTCCATTTAACCACACTCCTATACACTGGGTCATGTTGCTGAGACACAGAGTTACGTCTTGACAAAGAAATTATAATCAGCGGGGTCAGAATAATTTTTAACTAAGTCATACAAGTTAAGAAAAAAGAGAGGGAGAGAGAGGGGGGAGAGAGAGAGAGAGGGAGGGAGAGGAGAGAGGGGGAGAGAGAAGGGGAGAGAGAGAAAGAGAGAGAGAGAGAGAGAGAGAGAGAGAGAGAGAGAGCACACAAGCCCACATTGAAAGGAAGGGATTTCTCTGACCAGACAGCAAAACTCCTAAGCACCGAGCTCTATTCTCTCTTCAAATTGCTACAAAAAAAGAACTCGCCTGCTAGCAGAGCTACAGAAATGCATCAATGTTTAATGAGGACAGGATTGAAGTCTCCAAATCAAAATGTCCGTGCCGTGGCCCTTTCCCACCAAGGTCACCCCAGAACCATCTTCCTGTTCCTCGCCGTGGCTTCTACCACAGGTGGGTTTGAAGGTCACCGCGCTCCACAAGTCTTTCCTACGAAGCCCCTGAGACCAGGTGGGAGGATTTGCTCTACACAGCACAGCTCTCTGGATTTACCACACTCACCTCTCACTAATGTAGCGTCTGTCTCTATTTTTTACGCATGCGCACGTGCATGCATGTGCACACACACACACACACACACTCTCTCTCCCTCTCCTTCTCCCTCTCCCTCTCCCTCTCCTTCTCCCTCTCCCTCTCCCTCCTACCCCCTCTCTGAACTAAGACTCAATAGTGTGCCAGCTGTAATGGATCATTCTGAACAGTCAAAGGCTGAAAAGTGGGCTGGGGTACTGAAGTCCCCTGGAAATATTTCCCCTTTCTCAGGTTCCTGTTCAGCCATAGATAGGCAGAGTACTCTTTTCTTACTCAGCTTCAAAGTTCAGGTGAGCCAGGCATGGTGGTACCTGTTTGTGGTCCCAGAAACTCAGTAGGTCAGAGAGGAGTTTGTGTTTGAGACAAGCCTGGGTTCTAAAACATGCTTCATGCCAGTTCGAGCTACACAGCAGGACCCATTATATCAAACAACAGCAGCAAAACCAGCCTTTGTCGCTGCAAACAGCATTTCTACACCACTGGGGGCGGTCTGTTTCTCTCCAGTCATATGGAGCAAAGTCAATGCAGCAGAAGGGGAGGAGAGGGAGGGGGCACCCTGTCTCCTAAGGGTCTTCATTACATTTGCCAGAAGGAGACAGTAACCCTGCCTAGGTTTGGTGGAAGTTTAAGGGTCTGGTTTTCAGCCAGGCACCAGTGGCTCATACCTCTAATCCCAGCTACTCAGGAGATTGATATTTGAGGCTCATGGTTCAAAACCAGACAGAGCAGGAAAGTCCACGAGACCCTTATCTCCAATGAACCACCAGAAAACTGGAAGTGGAGCTGTGACCCAAAGTGGTCGAGTGCTAGTTTTGAGCAAAAGAGCTCAGGGACAGCACCCAGGCCCAGAGTGGAGGCCTCCCCCTCACGACCAACAACAACCATGAAAGCGTCTAATTTTCCCATGTGCTTACAGAGAGAAGAATAAGGGGTAGAAAGCGCAAACCAGCTCTACAGCCGGGCAGAGTTGGGACCTTTCTCGCGCTTTAGATTTCGGCTTTGTGAACTAATCTTGAAGTCATGTATCATAACGATAAGTAGCTTCCAGTTCAAGAGAATCATTGATTTCAAATCTTAAAAGCAGAACTTACCTCTTTCCATTTATAAAAAATAAACTATTACAGCCGGGTGCTGGTGGCTCTTGCCTGTCATCCTCACTATTCAGGAGGCTGAGATCTGAGGACAGAGGTTTGAAGCCAGTGCAGGGAGCAAAGTCCAGGAGGCCATCTGCAATTACCTCCTAGAAACACGAAACGGACCTGTGGCTCAAGCAGTGCACTAGCCTCCAGCAAATAAGCTCAGGGACAGTGCCCAGGCCCTGAGTTCAAGTCCCAGGTCCAGCACAAGAAAAAAGAAAAGTACTAGAGTTAACATTTCCTCATAGAAAGGAGAAGGACCTTCAGTTCAAAACTCAAGTGGACACGTGCTTGCCTTGAGCTAAAAAGCTCAGGGACAGTGCTCAGGCCCTGAGCTCAAGACCCTGCGTGCGTGTGCGCGCGCCCACACACACACACACACACACACACACACACACACACACACACACTCTTTCCCTGTCATTTTCCACCAGCTCTCTCCTCTTGTGCCAGCGTGGTGTCGGCAACGCTGTTGAAGATGTAGGAGCCTCACGGACCAATTTCCTGAAAGAATATTTGGAGCGGAAGCCAGGTGCCGGTGGCTCACTTATAAAATCCAAACCACTCTGAAGCCTGAGATCTGAGGATTGAGACTGAGTGTCAGCCCAGGCAGACAAACCCAAGAGACGTTTCTCCTAAAGTCAACCAGCCTGAAGCCAGAAGGAAGGTGCTGAAGTGGTAGAGCACTGGCCCTGAGTGAGAAAACCAGCCAAGGCCCTGCGCTCGAGCCTCTACTGGCACCAAAAAAGACAAGAAAAGAACATTTGATGTGCACACACATGCATACAACACCCAAGCACAGCCTCACCAGCTCGAAGCTCAGAAACCAAACTCCTCCATGGTAAGATTTCAAAGAGATCCCAGACTTCCTGTGAGGTAGCATCAAGCTTCGTCTGAATGAATACAAGGGAGTCTGAGTGACATTTCCCTTCCAAACCTGTCATCAAAGCGTCTTAAAACATTACACCTTCAGCAGATGCCTCTTCTCGTTCCATGCCTGCCCGCAGGAAAGGCCGGAGACCTTGGACTGAACCCCTGGCCTGCCAGGGCTCTCAGACCTGCCGCGGAAGAGAAGCAGAGAGAACCCAGTCTCCAGGGAGTCAAACAAGGCCCGCTCAGGTGACCCCACATACCCGAACACATGGCTTCCGTTTTGACAGACACTCTTTGAGCGCTTCATCGGGGCTGAGGGTAAATCAGCCTCCTCCCAGGGGGCCCCATATGGAGGTGCAAGCTAAAAGCAAAGTCCTTTCATGTAGAAATGCTGCGCTTCTCTTGAAGTCAGTGTGGAAATGAGTTTCCATTCCAAATGATTCGGGCAGATTTCCAAGCGGGGCCAATAAAACCCTGTTCAATAATTGGAGTCCTAGCAAGGAAGGGACTGACCAAAGAGAATGGCTTTATCAAAGAGATGTATTGACAGATGCTCTGCCCTGAAGTATTGTGGAAAATGCTAGGCTTGAAAAGGAGAGCTTTCTCCATGCAATATACAAATTTCCCTCTGTCCCCATTCAAGCAGTAACCCCTGCACAAGAGCAAATTTAATGGAGTCATAAGGGCTATTAACACTAAGGCAGAACTTCTTGACATTATTTTACAAGCCTAATTGGGCTGTCCAGTCAATAAAATGTCTCTAGAAAAGATTTTAAATGCAATAGAGCTCATTACAAGCCCAAGTGCTTGCTTTAAATGGCATGTAGTTTGCATAATATTTAAACTAGTGATTTTATTGTCTATAACACATGCAAGATTAAAGGCATAAAAGCCTAAATTCAAGGGGAAAAAAAGCATCCTACGTTTAGGAAACTTAACCCATTCTTTCAAGAAGGAAAAGCTTCCAGAAGGTACAGTAACATCGGAATCCTGGAACTGCCTTTTGAATTGAAGTGCTGGTGGTTTTTCATTTTGTGTATTTGTTTTTGTTGCAACACTCAAGTTCCTGGGAGAGTTTAAGCATAGAATATCACCCATTATCTCTCCCGACTATACCCCTGGCCTCACTTTCAGCCAAAATGCACCATTATAGTCTTGCATTTATAAAATTTATGTATATGGAAAAAATGTATAGAGCAAAGTCATTTCGGCCCATAGACAAAGGGTATAAATTTTTTCATATCCGGAAGCTAGAACTTATTTATAGATTAACAAGTAAACACAATTGAGTCATATGCAAGTATAAACAAATAGCTTAATAGCAAAGGGTATTTTCAGGGAGAATTCAAAAGGTGTAATGCTTTAGAAAAACTCAGTCCAACAAAATGAATACCAGGAAAATGGTAGTTAAAAAAGGATAGGGTCATGAGAAAAGTGGACAAACGAAGAGAAGAATGAGAAGAGATTGCAGTCATGCTATTCAATTCATATCCTAAAAAAAAGAAGAAAAAAATTAGCCAGGTGCCGGTGGCTCACACCTGGTGGCTACTCGGAGGCTGAGATCTGAGGATCACAGTTCAAAGCCAGCCCAGGCAGGAAAGTCCATGAGACTCTTATCACCAGTAAACCATCAGAAAACCAGAAGTGATGCTGTGGCTTAAGTGGTAGAGTGCTCACTTTGAGTTGAAGAGCTGAGGGACAGTGCCCAGGCTCAGAGTTCAAGCCCCACGAATGACCAAGAAAAGAAAATTGTGGGATGGGGTTGTATTGGGAGGAAAGGGAAGAATGATGAATGACATCAATCAAGATTCATTCTGTTCATCAACTGAAGCGTTGAATGGTAGCCCCTTTGTACGTAATATAAAATAAGATGGAATATAAAAAGCATGCAATTTGATAAACTGATATCGCAAACCAACATGACCCTGCCATTCCTGAGTGAGTCTGTGTGCTCGGAGAAGTAGGCTGGTGTTACCGCAGCCCAGGGAGAGGGAAGGAGAGCACAGAAAGCCTGGGCAGGATTAGCATCAGTGTCTTCAGATTTCTACTCTTGTGCTGTACTCTAAGAGACACAACAGATTTCGTGTACTTGCAAGCAGACAATGAGATGAGACTAACTCTGCACAGCCGATGGGTTGGGGTGGAGGAGAACCTAACTAGCCAGACAGAGACTGCTGATTTTAAGAACAAGTTTTGTTCTGGTGCTTCCTATATGCGCTGTAGCATGAAAACATATTGCTTTATACTCATCATTTTCAGAAGATTTCCAAACTGGCATGAGGAAAGCATCACTGACCCTTATGCCAGCCTTGTAGCCAGAGGAGAACTCTACAGGTGGATGTTAAGGATACATAAAGTGCAATCCGCAGCTGGGTCTCCATCCAAGGACTATTGATCAAGATTACTGATCCACTGGTATCAACGAGAGGATGACTGCCAGTGACATACAGGGCTCACAGTCGGCACAATCCTGATTCACACTTGATTCACACTGTCCATTACTTGTAATGAGCACATAGAATGCATGTAGATTTGTTGTAAAGCAGCGTTGGTGAGGGTAGATAGACAGACACAGGTAGTCAGATAGATACTATATAAACTATAAAAATTGGGTCATGAAGCTATGACAGCTAAGAAATCTGACAAAAATTCATCGGCTGGAGAAGAAGACAGACATCCATATAATTCAGTCCCAGGCCTGAGAACCCAGAGAGCTGATGGTTTAATTCCAGGGCGAAGGCCAAAGGTCTTGAAATTTGTTCATGGTTTAGTTCAGTCTTTGTCATCACTGTGTATTATTCCATCCTCTGGCTGTTTCGCAACTTGTTTATTCCCTTGCTGATGGAAATTTGGGTTGTCTTCAACTTATAATAAAGCTGATCGGAACGTTTATGATGTAGGCCTTTGAGGGACACTGTTGGCTTTCTCTCTCCCGTGAGAAAAGGAGAAAAGATTCCTTTTGTTTCCCAGTGTCAAAGGGAGCATTGTTCCTGGCAGGGAGGGCAGGGAGGAGAGCTATCTTCTTGTCAGCCAGAAAGCAGAGGCTGAGCAGGCCTGTGTTCCCGGGCTCCTTTCCTCCCTGCCCAGATCCAAGCCTCCTCGCTGGTGTTGCGGTACTCAGCACGGGCCATGGCCTCTGTAATGCCCTCTGGGGACGTGTCCACAGACCACACCCAGAGGTGCACTGTGCGCCCCTCCACCCAGGGGAGCTGACAACGGAGGGGACCTCCAGACGTGGCTGTCTAGCAGGCCAGCGGTTAAGAGTACAATAGCCAGAACTTTGGTCAGCACGTGGAGCTGTGGAGCCAGCTGCTAGTTTTTCATTCCCACGGGCGCTAAACGAGTCACTGATCCCATACATGCTCTTCAGTAGCTGCTAAGGGGAAGTGTTTTTGATCGGTGTGTGGAGGCCGTTCATCGTAACTGGGAACAGTGTGAGCCTTTGGGGTTTGCTTTTGAAGATTTTCCTGTGACCACAATAGTGATTGGGCTGGGGCCAATCATTACCCACGACTAACTAACACAGGTCCCTCCTGAGTGCTCTACCCCAGTCCTTACACCTGTGAGGTTTGCGTGTCTCTCGTGGACACGGGAGCCATTTTCCAGAGCTGGAGATGGAAATAGGCACTTTTTTCTCAGACCTTCTTAGGTGTTTCTTCTCCTGGCTTTGAGTTCGCTCATGGGCTGTCTCTGCTCATTCTGAGACTCGGGAATGGAAGAGATCTGCAGCAGATCTGCGGTCTTTACCCTCGGCCAGTTCCACAAAACAGAAGTCCCGGGGCCTTGCGCTGTCTTGCTCTGACAATGCTCACACACCCATCTCCTCTACTTAAGGAGCGCCCTGGACCCCACCCCTGTCCTGTCCTGCAGCCTGGAAGCCTCCGGGTGGCCAGCTGGTTTACAGAGCGCCCTCCTTTGCGTTGTATCTCAGTAATCACTGACTCTCTTCATGAATGCTCTCTGTCTTGGAAAGTGTGGTCTTGTGTCTTGTCCTTTTTCACTGTGTCAGGAAGGAGTGTAAAACTGCTCACTCTGGATTTTGAAACTGACAGGGCCGACTAGATTCATGTCTCCTTTTAGAAGGTAAGAATGAGAGCTTCCAATTTTCTCAGCTATGCAACCGAAACAGACTTCCTACTCTCCAGAAAGGGGAAGAAATAAATGTCTCTCTTTGAAGCCACCCCATGTGTGGCTTTTTGTTATAGCATCTTAATCAGACTAAAAATATTGGCCAAGATTTTCTTATTTGTATTCTTACATTTGTGCTATTTACCAACCTAAGTCTAACAAAGGTACTGAAAGAGATTAAAAACAAATTATTAAGATTCAAAAAAATCCTAACATCATCAAGTTCTATTGAAGTCATACTTGCTCAATTAGAATCTAAGTTTGACTATTTACTGTTGCTACTGTTATTTTCTGTTTATCAGTTCTAAGTATCAGGTGAGGAAATCCGTAACATGGCCATTTCCCAGATATCTTCTTCTTTTCTCCATCTTTAAATATCAGATGTAAATAGGAAAACATTTATAACTCACATAATGCATCTATATTTAAAACTAGACTTTACAGTGCTGGTGGCTCATGCCTATAACCTTGGTTACTCAGGAGGCTGAAATCTGAGGATTGTGGTCCAAAGCAAGCTTGAGTAAGAAAGTCCATGAGACTGTTATCTCCAATTAACCACCAGAAAACTGGAAGTGGAGCTTTGTCTCAAAGTGGTAGAGTTCTAGCCTTGAGCAAAAAAGCTCAGGGACAATGCCTAGGCCCTGAGTTCAAGCCTCATCACCAGAAACTTTTAAAAGATATTTTACCAACAATTTGCTCTTGGCAATTTAAACTAACTCTGATCCTTCTAGACATCTATGGGTGAAATTAAAATTGGATTTTTTTTGCCAGTATTGAAAATAGAACCCAGGACTTGTGAGTAAGAAGGGTCCAAGGTTTGCTAGGCAAGTGCTCTACCCCTAAGCTATACCCACCTCCCAAATTAATCTTTCCAATCCTATTCCCTTGTCCATATTTTCCCATCTTGTGACAAACTCTCAACTAAAAAATTTCCCCATGATCACCAGACCTTACTGATCTTCAGAGCATTCATACTTATATAACATATAAGTTTCTCCACTTTGGACTTACTTCTGATATTTCAAAATAACTGCTCTTGGGTATTTACTGGAATGAGAGTTTGAAGCCCAGAGTTCTAAAACTCATCTCACTATTTAAAATCGATTAGAATTTGTTATTTAGCATTTCTACAGCCCAAGCTCTCTATAAGTAAAGCTAGGACCATGTCTGATAATTCTGCATCGTCTCCCAATACCTGGAAAATGAGCTTCCAATTACTTCTTGGCTTCATTCACTGAATGATCAATACAGTTTGTGTTGACAGCAAAACTTATGCAGGCCTTACAAAACGCCTAGATACACAGCTGGCCACACATGAAGCTTTCTTTCTGTCACTAATGTTGTCCCATCTGTTACCCAAAGACAGGCTTTCTTAGCTTGACACCATGATCATCAGGAGGGCAGAGTGTACCCCGGGGTGATGTGAAAGTTATGCTTCTGAGTGTGCTTCTGAGGGAAAAGAAATGGTGAAAGTGTGGAAAATCACCCTTCTTCTAGATGTTATAAAACTAGACGCAATGGGGCCGGGGGGGGGGGGGGGGACAAAGGAAAATAAGCAGCTCAAGGTATTAACAGTTGGTGAGGATCAGAGGCGGGACTACTGCTCAAAGCGACAACAAGTTGGATTACACCTTAGTACAACCCTTCTGGCCTTGGCCCTCCCTAGCTGTCTTCGCCCTTCCTTGAGGTTCTAATTATCCTGTGTTTATTCACCGTCCACCTCATTCCCAGCCCTGACCACAATGACAAGAATTCAGTAATCACGTCACACTTTTGTGCTGAGCTTTCTTTCCATTTCCCTACCTATAAAACTAAGGAGTGGAGAGAGAGTGCATCCTTTAGATTCTACCAGCTGTAAAACTTTTGGATTCTAAGCAAGGGCAAACATGGGAACGGTCTCCCTGCACCAGGGTGAATGGAAACCCAAACACATGCCAACCTGACATTTAGAAAACGTACTTCCCACCAACCACACCTCTACGTCGTTCCCCAGAAGGGTGACTTTTTCGTGTTCCTTAGTATTCATTTAAATAACCTAACAATTCCTTGGTACACCTGCTGTCTCTTGGGCTTCTGACTAGGAGCCAGATAACAGGTACAGCACATAATAAATCTGAGAGTTAATACTATCTATCACAGCCAGGATGTTAACTGGGCTGGATCCAAAATGGCATTTCATCCAAGCAAATCATCTAATCACGATTTGAAGTTTGAAAGAGAGATCAGTGTCGAGGGGCTAAATGTTGAAACACAGGAGATATTCAGAAATACAACGTCAGTTTTCTCTTACAGGTCATTAGCGATTGTTTTTATTACCTTTACTTATACTTTATTATATCTCTATTATACTTTGATTACCTTTTTCATTACCTTTAAGTTATATAGAGGGGTTCCAATTCGACATGTCCACGTGTGTGTGTACAATGCGTGTTGATCAATGTCACCCCCGTCTTAGAATTCAGGATGCATATGAAAGTGGAACTAGCTATGATGAACAGTTGATATGAAAGCTAGGGAGGATGAAATCTCCTGAGACAATCCTTTGGGACTTGGGAGCCTTGAAAGACTTCGCTGTCCAGACTCCCATGTGCAGCCTGGGAGTTGCAGCTGAAATAGTGGTGGTAGCTTGGTGCCAGGTGGCCATTACGCAACTCATCTGTCCCTGTCCCCACCCTCCTGCTTTCACCATTGTGATTCCCTCTGCTCAGCACAACTGCCCAGGGAAGCCAGCTACAGAAGGAGCACACTGCTTTCCAGTGCAAAGGGGCCTTGTAATGTTTGAGCCCATTTCCACCTGGTAATTCGTGGATGAAGTATACGACCCTCAAAACTGTCTTGAAGGGGAGGTGTCTGTTCCATTTTATTATGATGACAAAGAAGTTTCTACATTTCTATCCCTCTTAAATCAGTAGTCCAATGAGCAACTTTTTTTGAGTACCAACAATATCCAAAGTCCTTCAGATTACTTTACCTCCCTTCTTTCTAACCATGCTTCCTACCAATTTGGGGGCCGTTCTATGGTCCATTTGATGACAGAAAACTCTGAGACCTAGGGACTTTAAAGCAAATTCACAGCATTACTGTGAATTACTAACACGAGAATTCAGACCTAAATTTAAATGTGCTAAGAAATGAATCCATTTTCCTATTCTAGGATTTCTCCTAATGATTTTATCTGCTCAGCGCTACACTAGGTGCTATCAGAGCACCCTTCCTTGAGAAACGCTTTACAGCCTACCACTATCACTGAACTTCCTTACAAACTACAGAAGGTGCAGGAAATGAGAGCTAAACATTCTGAAACAAAATTCTGCCCTCGCTTTGCCCATACAGGAGCCAAATGCTGTGACCTGAGAGTCTTGTGTGGTTGAAGCGTGCCTCGACTTACCTAAAGTCTAGCTACAAACACCTGATGATAAATAAGGAAGCAAAGGCCCATTTTTAACAAAGAAATATATCTCTAGTCTACTGGTAAAAATCCCAGTAAGACAAGAAAGAAAAGAGTAGAATCCAAATAACCCAAGGGTCAGGACAGGGCATCCCTCCTCACAAACTGAAGTGAAAACAAGTGTGGTAAGGCAGGCAAAACATTCTAGAAACACCTCAGCTGCAGAAAGCTCCTCCACATCCATCAGCTCTCAGAGCCCAGGCCCTGAGAGAGACTTGACATGGAATTACTGGAGAAGTTATGAGGCTCAAGACACCAAAGCCCCTCTTGGAAGAAATCATCTTTCATCTTCAGCTGACCCCGTGGAGCAGAGGGGTAGAGTAAAACCTGGGAGATGCCAATCTGAGGAATGGAGTAATGTTTCCATATAGTGGGAGTGAGAGCAAGATGTATTTTCTTTAAAAAAAAAAATACATCATCTGCATAGGTTCTGCGGGAGTGAAAATGGATGGCTCTTGTTCAGCTGTATTTCAAGATTCTTACAAACTCTTGGTTCGGGAAAAGTACCTAGATCAATGGTCTGGCTTCAAGTAGCTAGTGTCAGAGCAGACTACATGGATGGTTTTGAACCCAAGACCTCTGTTCTTATTCTGTCAGAAGGCTCATGAATTTAACAGCGCCAGTGTTGGGAATTGAGAGTGTGAGAAAAAAGTAGTGTGGAATAAAGCATCACCGAGGCAAGATGTCTCCGTGTTTTTTATTTTAAGTTTTTCATATTTTCAGCAAAAGCACTGGAGGAAAAAAATGAACCTTGTCGTCTATATCTGGTGCCATATACAAAAGTTAATTTGGCAAACTATAGTACCTATAGAAATAAACAAGGGAAACATTTTCTATGTGGTATATATAAATAATGGAATTCTATGCCTCCATCAGAAAGAATGACATTGCCCCATTTGTTAGGAAATGGAAAGACTTGGGAAAAAAATTATATTAAGTGAAGTAAACCAGGCCCAAAGAAACATAGGTCCCTTATTTGCATGGTTTCCCTTATTTGCAATTACTAGTATATGTCTGAGTCAAGCAGAAAAGGTCAGATAAATTGATGTTAGGGAAATGAACCCTAAAATAAGTATTCAAATGTTTTTTTTTCTTTCATGCAATTGTTTCTAACATGATTTCTGTGTTGCTTTGTATGTCCCTCCCCCACGGTATAACCCCTGCTTTCACTGTATTTGATGTTGGTATAATTTGTGGAGGGGAAGGGCAAAAACAAACCCTTTAACTAGGGATACAGGTGGACCCATTGCAACAATGAGATGTACAAGTCGTTATGTCGAAAAACAAACTTTACAAGTTTGGTGTGAGGGGAGGACTGGGTGGGGAGAGGTGGGGAAGTATGGGAAGGGATGGGAAGGGGAAACAAAGAGGAGGCAATAATGCTTGATAAGAAATGTACTCGTTATCTTGCCCATGTAATTGTAACTCCTCTGTACGGTATTCTCACAATAAAAAAGTAAATATAGAACCAAAAAAAAAAAAAACCACAAGGGAAACATTTTCTGAAAAGCAACAACCTTGGATCGGATACAAAATGTAAAAGTTATGAAATCACAATTCACAGACTCAAAACGATGTATTTTCTCTCTAAAGCTATTGCCTCCTGGATGATGTTTTTTTGCACAAACAACAGACATACATATAAATGCTATCCACATGCAATGATATTTCCTTTCTCTAGATTTCTATTGCAATCATTATGTGAATTAATCTAAGATTATCACATAGTGCTGTCATATTTATTGTGTACAGCTAGTCATTCGTTGCCTGCCAAAGTGTTGTGTATTGCAACTAGCTCTCTGGAGGAACAAGTCCTAATATGGAGCACTTGCCAATTTCTGTGGTGTAAATGCACCATCATGGCCTATTCCAAGCTACCAACACGAGATTATTGAATGCAGAATTGGAAAGAGATCCATACAATTGGCTTGGGTTTAAGCCTGCATATCCCTGGTTGCCTTTCTCCCCTCTGAGTCTATAAGACATCCACAGTAGTATAATTGAATTTAACACGGTTTGCCAGTTTGTTCACTCAGTAAAAGTAAATAACTCAAAAGAATATTTTTCTTAGAGGAGAATTGATTCTAAAGCTCTACTTAATGCTTAGAAAACTACAGATGACATTTGCAAAGGGTGTCTCCAATTTCTGTATTCTCTTTTTCTATAAATACCTTCTGTTTCCTGTTTCAGTGTGCCCTTAACCTCGTTTTTATCCAAGTCTGCAGATAAAACTCCTTTCCCAACCCAAGAGTGCCTCAGATGATCAAGATGGATCTACACAGCCAGGCTCCCGTAGCTCACACCTAATCCAAGCTACTCGGGAGGCTGAGATCTGAGATAGAGGTTTAAAGCCTGCTCAGGAAAATCCAGGAGAGTCTTATCTCCAATGAATGCAGAAAAAGACAAGAGGCAAGGTGTAGTTCAAGTGGTCAAGCTCGAGTCTTGAGCAAAAAAAAAAAAAAAAAAAAAAAACCTCAGGAAAGCAAAAAAATTGTGAAAGAAAAAGAAAAGATGGATCTATACATCATGTTCTCCATGTACAGTGATCCCGTGAGAACAAGAAAATGCAGTGAGGCCTTTGATGGAAGCAGAGGTGTAACTGGGCATTTGTTCTCAGAAAGGTAAGAAGCCTAAGAATATAATGCTTGCAGCTACCGGGATCTCCTCTTGATTGCACGAAGCCTGAAACTCGTGCAAATGCCCGGACGCGCCTTCAGTACAGTGACTGCGTCCGAGTCCTGAGCGCAGAGGTGCTCAAACAAAATCCAAACCTTTACGTACAGACGCACACACCTTTGCTTCCCCCTTAAACCGATGGGTGTGGGGATTTTCTCTGATAGCGTACGCAGAACCGTATTATTAGTCATCGCAATATCCTTTCTGAACATGGTGGCATTATGATACATTTTTTAAATAAAGCTTGTGAATGACTCTATTGTGACCTGAACCCCAGTGGCTCCCCAAAGAAGGAGGATCAGGATCTGAAGAAGTGAGATGACCACAGGATCAGACGTTGGGGTTGATGCAGGGCTGCCGACCAAGACATGCCGAACACCTGGAAAGCGGGACACGCAGGAAATCAGCCCCCAGCGCCGCCAGCCACACAGCCCTGTCCACCCAACTTAGATTGCTGATCTCTAGATCAGTCTGAGAAGGAGTCTGAGTTGTTGTACATAACCAAATGTGTGACATTATTTGCACCGGCAATATAAATCTAAAAATCTAACAATCTCACCTCTAGATATTTACCTAAAAGCAAGGAAAACTGATAGACATAAGAAGATCCACCTGGTAGCATTTACAGCAAGGGTAGCCAGCCTTGCAAGGGCTGGAAACAACAGGAGAGGGAAAACTATCTGACTAGCTTTCAGCTCAGTGAAATACCACTCATCAGAAAAATAATGAAAACCTAACCGGGTCTGGCCCAAGAAGTAGAGCACCTGTCTAGCTTGCGTGAAGCCCTAGGTTTAACTCAAACACAACTAAAGTAGTTTATATGGATGTATGTAGGCAAATAGCATAATGAAATCAATTAATACCATTAAAAAGGGGGGAATAAGAAAGAATAATAGGAAGGGTAAATTTGATCAAATGCATGAAGTACATGTATGGAAATATCAGAAAGAAACCCCTTTATATAATTAATATACACTAAGAAGGAAAAAAACAAGAAGAGCAGATGCATGTGGCAGATGGGAGGGACTCAGCTATATTCTATTAAGGGGGAGGAGCTAGATTCAAAATGACACGGGTGTATACCTGTGTGATATTCTAGAAAGCCGGACTGGGACCGGACTGGAGTTTGCCAGCTGTGAAGGAAGCGGGAAAGGCTGTCCATGGGAACTGTCAGCTGGAGGGGACTTGGGCACAAAATTCATGTGCATTCCCTTTTCTCCATAAAGTTGTGGCGCGAGTTACACAGCTGAACATGTGTCAAAGCTTATATAGCTGAATGACAAACAGAGTGAATTTCATGGACTGTAAGTGAGAAACTAACGTGAAGAATAAATTTGGGACCAAGTGTGTAACAGTAAGAGGAAAACATCTCGCTGTAGGAATTGTTTTTTCCTCTTTAGTCTCAATCACATTCAGGCAAGTTTTTGTCATGCAACCTCCTTTCCTTCCCTCCCCCAACAATTCTCAAGGAACTAAACAACAGTGTAAGCCAAAGTCAAAAGCCACAGCATCAGGAGCCATAGGACTCAACGTCTCTAGAAGCCCTCCAACAACACTCCACCACTGCTTTGCAAACGCAATGCTCAACCAACCTTTGACCCTAAGTTGTTGCCTGAGTTTTCATCCCTATTATTCCCTTATTAATTTTTAAAAGAAAGGCATTTCCACAGTGACACTGAGCTGAAAGCCTAAAAGTAATATTTATTTTTGTCTGTAAGTTCTCACAACTCTGACCTGTGTATAACACTAGAGAGAAACACTAGTTCTACCTTAAAAAAAAAAAGAGCAAGGGATAGAAAAGAAGGATCTCTGATGGCAATGGATAGAGCAGAGAGTGAGGGAAGGGTTGGCCTGTTTGTAGAAAAGCAGACGAATCCTGGAGAGTTAGCAGCTTCTAGCAAAGCAGATGAATCCTGACGGGAAGACTTCCTCCTTCATGACCGACTTCATCTAATTGTATTCTGCAGGAGCACAAGCCCTCATTTCCTTCCTGACACAGGGTCACAGCCAGACTGAAAGGAAAAGAAAAAGGAGCTAGATTTTTTTCAGCCCCAGATGATAAAGAACCTGAACCAGTCCGATACATAGAGAATTATAAGGTGTTCTAAGAATGGTTCCGATGATTGGATTTCACTAATTGTTCGCTTAAAACTCCAACAACAGGGTTCCCTTAGCCAAATATATCCTCTTGAAATCACACATAGAGCTCACTATTCTATAAACAAGATACCACTTCTGCTACCGGCTCTGTAAGTGCCTGCCTTTCCTTGCTGGGTCGGAGGTGGACGGGAAGACAAAAATTTTCATCACTCAAGGTTATTGTGCGAATACCTATCAAAAGTACTTTGCACAGCACCTGTAACTGTTGGATTTTATCCAAACGCAGGATCTGTGCCTGGCTTGGAACTCAACATCTCCCACCTTAGCTTCCCTAGTCCAAGTATGTACCACTATCCCTCGCTTTGACACCTACAAAATTTAGTAAACAACATCCTCTCATGTTTTTTTCTCATGGTTTGAGAGGCTACTGGGAATGTATAACCAGTGTCCAAATTCAACCTTCCTTTAAAACACTAGTGAGCTCTCTTTTGTATTGGACGATAGGAATAGTTTTAAACACTGAATGGATGCACAAATTATGGTAAATGTTATTCTTAGGAAAACATTTAAATACCTTTTTAACTTTGGGGAAGAGAATAGTTAAACTTTCCGGAAAAACAAAATCAGAGAAGAACTTCTTTGATGTCTTTATAGGGACCTATAAAATTAGACTAACAAAAGACAGATTTCCAAAAGTAGAAGCACACCGTTTATATTAATA
Source organism: Dipodomys spectabilis (assembly GCF_019054845.1). NCBI lineage: Eukaryota > Metazoa > Chordata > Mammalia > Rodentia > Heteromyidae > Dipodomys > Dipodomys spectabilis. Next base: position 4,577,846 of record NW_024871012.1, read on the forward strand.
TTTACATTCATAAGGGTCCACAGAAAAGCAAAATTCAAGAGAAATGACTAGATTCAAGGTGTTTATGCCATTTTAAGAAGAAGAAGGAATTTTGGGTTTCAGCAGAGGGCAAGTTATTGAGGAAACTAGAAAATACGTAAGGGAAATTAATGAAAAGAGGTTATTTTGGAAAGGCTTGTGTGTGCAGAACTCATCTCCGTTCTAACTCTTCATCTTTCATGTAGAGTCATTCTTTTCTCTTGGTACAGAAGTGCAAAACCTTCACAAAGGAAATTTTTGCTGATTTACATTCTGACTTTTAAGCAGAAAAGAGGAGGGCAGAGAACACATCTTGAATCTGATTTTCAATTGTCTTCCACTCAAAATAATCTTTGTTCCTTGAATAATGTGGGGTGTCATGGCCTGATTCTTTCAAAAATCTTTCCCGAGTAGATTCCAACCATGCTACTAAATATAATTTAATATAAACAAACTATTGCTGGGAGCTTTCACAGTGATATACTTTAACTCTGACAACTCAATTTTTTTAAATTTTCATGGAAATCTTGTTGGGAAAAAAAAGGAAGAAACTCAAAGCCTTACAGCCTGAAAGTATCTAGGTAATTATAACTGAGTAACTTTGACCATTTTCTTAGCTCCTCTGAGTTTAGAATCTTAGAGCAATACATTTTCCTCCCAGGAAGGTGAATTAAGACTATCAGAGGCTGAGGATGAGGCTCAGTAGTAAAGTATTTAGCATTAGGTTCCATCTCCAGCAACACACACACACACACACACACACACACGACAAAGGAGTCATTAATTATATACATACATAATTTAAAAAAATAAAGGAGCGAGTCTTCATCCAATCTGAAGCTAAAGCAAAGTCCAGCCAAGAGCAGCTGAATCTCAACACACATGCTGAAAAATGATGCAAAAAACTGCTTTTTTTAAGCCATTGGATTTGAGGTTGATATGGAACTATGGCCATGGCTAACAACACAGTGGCCTCCAGTCTCTGGGTTTTATCTCGTAGTACAACTGATTACAAATGTGTTTTGAACAATAAATTCTCATTATCACCAGCACGGCAGCTTCTACCACGCTCCTCACATTGTATTACCCCAACACAATTTCTTCTCTGACACTCTTAATTGCTGGAAGGTTTATAAAGACATGTAAACATGTTAGAATTCTGTGAAGCAGAGGTGAAGCAGGTCGTAAGAGCATCTGCAAGAGCAGTGTCCAGTAAAAATGATACAAGCCAACCATAGAATTTTTAATTTTCTATGGGCTGATTTAAAAAGCAAATGTGGATTGTTCGGGAGATTCTCATAAGATATTTAATTTAATCAACATACCCTCAAATATTCTTGTCTCGACCTGAGCACAATATAAAATGTTAACGAAATGTTTGCATTCATTTTCTATGCGTTGTGTGGAAAACAGTGTTTCCCATTGGAGCCCATGGGGGGACATTTTGTGTGAGGACCACGTGGGTCTTATCACTGCATTAAAGCTATGTCAGCAGAGGGGGAGGACGTGTGCAGAATGCCTTTGACCCGGCAGCGACCACCCTGCAAGGCTCTCTCTGGTTTATTTCGGGAAGTCAGCTGATCACCTGCACAGAGGTGAGTTTCTGAAAGGCAGCAGTTTAAACTATATAACCACTAACATAATGTTTATAATATACCTTATTAGTTTGTAAGCACTCTCTCTATTTTGTCTACCATTTTGGTTTTCATGAAGCTCTTGGTTTTATTTCCCTCCAAAGTCTATCACGGTCTAGGTCTGTCTATGAACTTTTTATAGTACTATTTGAAATTACATGCTACTCACGTTGTACTATCCTCTGAAGTGCTGTCGTCTTTTCTGTCGTAGTTTTGGTTGGCCGTGGGGCTTGAACTCAGGGACTAGGTGCTGTCACTGTGCTTTTTTTCCTTTGCTCAAAGCTAGTGCTTTACCACTTTGAGACACAGCTCCACTTCTTGTTATCTGGCGGTTAATTGGAAATAAGGGTCTCACTCTGGATTTCCTGCCCCGGCTGGCTTTAAACTATGATCCTCAGACCTCAGCCTCCTGAGTAGCTAGGATTACAGGCGTGAAACACCAGCATCTAGCTTGAAGCACTGTACCTTAAGTACCTAAGCTTAAGTAGCTGAGGGCCACAGGCTTCTACTAGCTGAGATCCACAAATGCTCCCACAGGTGACACCTTCTGGGTGCCCCTGTATATTACCATAGGAAGTGAATCCAAAGTCAGGCTCAGAAGTTACACCCTATCAACGATTTCCAATGTCCCATTTCCACTTAACTTCAGGAGCTCCAAAGCCTCATTTATTTGAGATTAATTTTAATATTTTGGCTTACACATTAATATTATATTTCTATCCTATCTTTCTTTATTTGATAGTGCTTTCTCTAACAATGCTGCGTTGGTTAAAACTCTGATTAGAGAATAAAAGCATGTGTACATTAAATGAGACTAAGTCCAGACTACCTTCAAAATAAAACTCTTTTTGTCAATAAATTTAAAATAATCTCAGTGATAAGTCCTCAATTGAAATTAGTTGCCTCACTGGGATTATAACTATTTAATATTTCCTCCACACCACAGAGAAAGTTCATTTCTGATAGTGATTTACACCTCCCCTGGTTGATCATAGTTCCATGAATAATCCTTAACAACTGGTCCTCTGGAGAATACCATCTCATAGTAGACTCAGTCTGCCTGTGGTAAGTTTGCAGGGTGAACACCTTCGGTCTAAGAAAGACATTCCAAATATTCCTCACTTAAAAACAACTGGAGCTAGACCAAAACAAAAGCCATCAGAATGGCTCGACCAGAAGCCATTCTGCAGGTATTCATATCACAGAGGAGATAACAAAATTCATAAGAATGCCAAAAATTGCTGGGGGTCCGTGGCTCACACCTGTCATCCTAGCTACTGAGGAGGCTGATATTGAGGAATATGGTTCAAAGCCAGCCCGGGCAGGAAAGTCCATGAGACTCTTCTCTCAAAAAAGCTTCTACTAAAACCCAGAACTGGAACTGTGGCTCAAGGGGCAGGGATAATCATGGCCCCAAAATTAGAGAGAAGGATACAGGTGGACCTGTTGCAACAATGAGAAGTACAAGTTGTCATGTCCAAAACGAGCTTTACAACGTTAGTGCAGGGGGGGGAGGGGGGGAAGGGGGGGAAGGAGAAGGATTGGGATTAGGGGGGGAGGGGGGAGGCTGGGAAGGGATGTGAAGGGTAAACAAAGGAGGAGGCTGCAATGCTTGGTAAGAAATGTACGCATTATCCTGCCCATGTAACTGTAACTCCTCTGTACAGTATGTTCACAAATAAAATTAAATTAAATTTAAAAAAAAAAAAAAGAGAATCACAACACACCAAAGAAGTGTCTTTGGGAGCCATACCAGAGCAGGAAAACCTGAGTTGTAATTCACTACTAACTGGAAACTGGCTGTGGATAAGTGCATGAGTTCAAACCTCCAGGGAGCTGAGGTATTCCTCAAGCAATACCTGGCTAGCAAGCACTTTCAAATCCAAGTTATGCAACATGATGATGAGGATGGGGATGATGATGATGATGATGATGATGGTAATAGTAACCATGAAACTCCAGAGGGGCCAAGAGAGAAAATGGTCATCACACCTTTCCGAAGTTTTTCTAGGCATTTGACAGGTCCATAATCATTAAAAAGACAAATGAGGGAGTGTTATAAATAACTAAGACTATAAACTTTGCAACCTGATGAAGAGGACGCAACCTTCCAAAACTCACATAAAAGTTAACATACAATCTAAATAAGTTTACATCCATTAAAAATTGGATTAATAGTCATTGTTGTTGTTGTTTTGTTCCAGTCTTAGGGCTTGAACCCAGGGTTTGGGTGCTGTCCCTGAGAATTTGTGCTCAAGACCATCACCATACCAAATGAGCTGCAGCTCCACTCCTGCTTTTTTTGGTTGTTTGGAAATAGGGGTCTCAGGGACTCTCCTGCTCAGGCTGGTGCCGAACTGAGGTTCTCAGATCTCAGCCTCCTATGTATCCAGGATGATAAGTTTGAGCCACCAGTACCTTGTTGAATTAATAATTATTAAACTAAAACAGCACCACACCCAGATGATTTCATTGGTGAATTCTTGTGGACTCTTAAGGAAGAAATGATGTCAATGGTCTATGATTCTTTCTAGAAGCAAAGGACAAATTTCTCAATACATGCTACGAGGCAAACATCACTTTAACAGCAGATCCAATGAATTACAAGAAAACTACAGACCACTTTAATAAATATGGATTTAAAAATCAATTAATAAAGTATTATCAAATGAAACACAAATATAAAAAGAATTATGTCCAAGTAGGATTTATCAAGATGTGAGAGGCACAATCTTCTACCACTCACAGCTATCCTCACTCATAGGCAATAGGAGTTCTTGTGTAGAAAGTCTAAACAAGCCGGGCACCTGTGACTCACACCTGTCATCCTAGCTACTCAGGAGGCTGAGATCTGAGGAACTGAGATTCAAAGGCAGCCCTGGCAGGAAAGTCCATGAGACTCTTACCTCCAATTAACCACCAGAAAACCAGAAGTGGTGCTGTAACTCAAAGTGGTAGTGTGCTATCCTTGAGCAAAAAGAGCTCAGGGACAGCTCAGCCTATAAAGAATACCCAGCGTAGCAAGTGGGAAGCAGGTGAGCTGTAGGATTCTCCATAAAAATATAGAAATGTCAGTCTTCTCTAAGGAAAACGCCCCAGGACCCAGGAGGCTGGGGAAAAAGACCACAACTAGATGCTCTTTACTCCCTCCTGTCTAGAGAGAGAGATTGCTGCCGAAGCCCTAGCACTCCAATACTCCCTCCATCTGAGACCAAGGGCACCTGACACACTGAACACAGAGATGCAGACAGGTAGAGAGGAGAAGAGCCTGGCATGAAGAAACGCATGGCAGGAAAAGCTAGAGGTCTCAAAGGTCTGACCACGCTGATATTTTCCAAATCTCGGCAAGGGAAAGGGGAAAAGGACTAGATGCTCTACCATTCTCCTTTATGACTTCCTTCTAATGCCTAGCAGTCCTGCCCAGGAGTCTCCTCCCTTCAGTCACTGGAGGTTGGCACATAATAACATCCATGTTGAGATAATTGGGACTTTTTCTACCCAAATTTCAATGACCAAAAAAAAAAATTCATATAGAATAGGATAAAATATAATGATATAACAATATAATATAAATAATATTACTACTAAATTGATCCTATTAAATATAAATAATAAAATAATGTAAAAATAAAATATAAAAAGAAGAAGAATAGAATAACTGTAGTTATACAAACCCTGTAAAATTTGCTGCCAGGTTTCAATGATGCTGGAAACCTGTCGCTTTCCTAATAAACTCAGCTGTTTGTAAAGCCTCAAGCTTACTCAGCTGTTTGTAAAGCCTCAAGCTTCTGCCAAGAATCAGTGAATGAAGACGAAGCTGAGAATACATGGGTCGCTGCCGGCTTTTAAGTATCAGAATAGCAGCAAAATGTACACTGAGAATTGCTTGATATACCTATAAGTGTGCGTGTGTGTGTGTGTGCGTGTGTGTGTGTGTGTGTGTGTGCATCAAAGGTGTATATTCCACACGGTGTCGACCTCTTGGAGACACTAAAAATTAAGGTGCTTCAGGACTTTTCTTCTCAGTCTAGAGACAGAGACTCCTATGAAATGATGATGTTTGTTCGACACACTGTACGACTGTGAACTCGGGACGCAATCCGGGGCCTCTATGAAGAAACTGTTCGTTGCTGTGTCTATCCAACTGATTGAAAATAAAAATGAAACAGTTTCATATTTCATAGCCCTTTCTGGTCCCGCTTCCATGATGAACTTGAGCTGAGATCTCCATCCCTGGCTCGGAGGCAGCTCATCGGGACTGGCCAGCCAAGTCAGGCAAACGGAAGCCCAACAGGAAGTCCTACCAACTCTCCTGAGCTGACCAGTGAACAGGAAGTCCTACCAACTCTCCTGAGCTGACTGGTAAGGAAAGCTGTTGTGGGGGGGGGGGGCTCCCCCCAACCCCGTGGTCTCCAGGTACAGGTCTGTAACAATCACTCTGCTTTACACAACTCTCCCCCAGTGTGTGCTGAGAAACACACCCCCGACACTGCAGGGCTGATTCCTAACGATGACACTTCCAATGACGTTTCAAACGGTCGAGACACTTCAGTTCCCGTTTATGATTTCATTCCGTTGTTGTTGCTGTTGTTGAACAACAGGATGTCAAACAAGGCCAGGGCTTTACCTCTGAAGTCATGCCCACTTCCCCTTGTTTTTTGTTTGGTGTTTCAAATAGGCTCTTGTGCTGGCTTTGCCCATGCTAGCCTCCAACTGCTGATTGTCCTTCTTCACCTCCCAAGTCGCTGGGATTGCAGACATGACCCGTCACACGCAGTGCTGGCCCATCTTTTTATCTAAGCTTTTCTACTATGGCCTTTGTTTAAAATGATCGCTTGTAATTCTTTATGAGGCTATTTCATCAGGAACTCCGCAAATGTTGGAAGATCACGATGGGAAGCTTTGTTCATCTGTGTCCATAAACATTCAGAAAACCACCTTTAAGAAGGGGCAAAAATTCACAGTCATCAAACGGAGGTTTTAGAATAACAAGATACCTTGTCCTTCTCTTTCACCGGGGTGTGTAATGTTGAGATCGCTTACGAAATACTTTTATAATTCAATGTAAGGATCAAACTCTCAGAGAGGCCAGACATTATCAGCGCCATCCTCACATCATTCAACGAGATGCCGCTCCACATCACCAGCAGCTGCACAAAAGGGAAACGCGGCAGCTGTGAAGCCAGCTCCAGGGCCGCTCCCGGCAGACACGAGGCCCCGGCCAGCTGGGCCTTCTTAGGACTCACGCAACACACACCTCTTCAGTCCCTCAGCAGGGCTCCGGAGACGGCCACTCAAGGATCAGACCCTTCCTTGGCAGTGTTCAGGGTACCAGTAAAAGGACCTAGGACCACTGACCAGCCCCTGGTTGTTGCGTGCAATGCCAGAGTTCACCGGTCTCAGAAAGCGCTTTACAGACCCGAGAGCCACGTTCGTGTCTAAGGGTGCCAGAGACAAAGCAGGACACACGATTCTATCTGAACTTCAGCATAAACGGCTCCCCAAAATTGCATATAATATACTTGTTATTGTTAAATAGATACATAAATATGCATTTGCTGCTTATATATAATGTGCATATGGTATTTATATATGCTTATAAATCCAATCATACCATCACAAAATAGCACATCATATATATAAATATACTTGTTTTACACATAAACCATTAATATCGTATTTATGTATGATATATTATCTGTGTGAGTAATAAATTCACACTGATATGTTTTTCATATGAAATATGAAACTACATGTTATAATCTGTTTGTGATATGTGTGTATGTTTTTAATATGAGATTCAAATGTGACAAGATGTCTCGTAGTATTATTTGCTAACCTCAGCAAGACTACTGGAGGTACTGGAGGCTCCAATCATACCAGGTCACCCCCAGTCAACACTAGAGCCAAGATAATCAGTATTTTTATTACTTTAAGCAACTGCAACACATCTTCTCCGTGCATCTCCTAGGAAATGCTACTGTTGGGTCTGATACTTTGACTCCTGCAGTCCAGTTTGAAACTCTTCTTTTCTTGACAGATCTTTTTTCCCTTCCTGTGTTTGATTAGTCTTTGTCTGGGTTCTAATTCTCTCTAAACTTTAGGAGACAGCCGATGTTCCCTGCAAAGGATTGGAGGGTGAATAGTTTAGGTTTTGAGGGCCATATAATGTCTGTCATAATTACTGGACTCCGCTGGCAGCCAATGACAATGTGTGAATGAACAAGCAGCAAGGCTGTCCTCCTTGGAATTATAGCCATACGAGTGCTCAGTGAGCCCGGTGAGTGCTCAGTGAGTGCCAGGGCCCTGCTCCATGCCAAAGTACCTGGATCTGCCCTGGCTCCGCTTTTCTGTCCTTCCCCTCTGCCTGTCCCATTTAATTACACCACAGGCCTGTGGAAAGGAAAGAAAAGAAACAGTTTCGCCCCTGTGGGCGGGTATGAGATGGGTAACAGGAAGAAGAGGTGGAAGAGGTAGACCTCAGCAGCCCCAGGAGGAGGCTCACGTAGCCACTTGAGCTGAAGAACATGGGCTCAAGCATTGCCAAGGAGGGGCGCAGCCTCCCAGGGAAAGTCCCTGCAGGGAGCTGTTCACAGGAACAGGAGGCGGACAGGGAGGAGTCTCTTCTTCCTCACCCAGCCCCTCCAACATCCCTAGCAGAGAAGCATTTATATCACAGAAATAGGGTCTTCAGAGTCCCAACCCCAGCGCCACAGACGCAGTACAGAAAGTTGGACTTGGAAGTCAGAGGCAGGAACTTCAGAAGTGGCACAAGGAGGAGTTTTGGTGAAGCTCAGGGTAGAGCCAAGCTTGGTGTAAGCCAGGGCCACACACGCACACACACACACACACACACACACACACACACACACACACACACACACACACACACACACACGGCACAGGAAGAGGTTGGGCTTAGTGGCAGAACAGACCTTAAGGTGAGCAAGGTCCTGGGTAGAGTCTTCAACAAAAACATAACAACAACACACACGTGGCCCTGGAGGAATAAAAAAGTGCGGGGTGGTAAGTCGACCACTTTGAGCTTGAATGTACAAGCACACAGCCAAGGTGAACCACAGGGACAGATCCTTGCTTCTTAAAAATAAATTTGTAAAGACTTGTGGGTGGTCTGAGGGCCCGGGGGTCACCCTACCCCCCCCTCCCTCTCTCTTTCTCTCTCTCCCTCTCTGTCTTTCTCTCTCTCTCACTCCCTGTCTTTCTCTCTCTCTCTCACTCTCTGTCTTTCTCTCTCTCTCACTCTCTGTCTTTCTCCCTCTCTCTCTCTCTTTCTCTCTCTCTCCCTCTCTGTCTTTCTCTCTCTCTCACTCTCTGTCTTTCTCCCTCTCTCTCTCCCTCTCTCTCTCTCTCTTTCTCTCTCTCCCTCTCTTTCTCTCTCTCTCACTCTGTCTTTCTCCCTCTCTCTCTCCCTCTCTGTCTCTCTCCCTCTCTCCCTCTCTTTCTCCCTCTCTCTCTCCCTCTCTCCCTCTCTCTCTCCCTCTCTCTCTCCCTCTCTCTCTCTCTCTCCCCTCCCTCTCTCCCCCCTCCCCCTCCCCCTCTCTGTGTTTCACGCTACAATTGCCAGCAGGTAACTAAAATCTGCAGTGAGACAGTGGGAGCTACTTTTTTTTTTTTTAAGGAGAAGCAGATAGATTTCCTGTCTTCAAAAATCCAATAATAGCTCAAGAAAGTGCCACCAAGACAAATTACCTGTGATCTCGAGGCTGGGGAGGAAAGGAACATTGTCCTAATTGGTAAAGTGCAGCTAGTGCAAACCCCTAGGAACGCTAAATGCCATCATTTCACACTAGAGGTCACCCCCGGTAAGAAAATATAATTGTGTCTCTCTCTATTGTCCCCTTGTAACTGTTGCGTATTGGAGAGCTGCTCTTTATTGTAAAGAGGTTGGATTTTCGTGAGACTGACATGCTAAGCAGCTTCTAGTCACGGAAAATACTGCATTTAGCACAGTGAGAGGCGGGTGTATTGACCGAGAGGCAGAGAGGTAGCGTTCATGATTCGCAATCCCTGGTCCATTTCTAGGGCGCCGACACTAATCACAGGTAGGTCAGCACCCTGACTGAGAGACAGAATACAGACTGCGACTGGGCCTGGGTTTAACACTGGGGAAAGACTGGCTCATGTCACTCAGAAAACACACATGAAGCATTCTGATCTCTTCATGCCTTTGTTCATTTTAGAGTTGATGCCCTCAAAGGCAGTTGTATTGGTTAGGAAAAGAGAAGATGTGGATTGTAATCATCGTAATTACCCTTGTAAATATCCAAGGGCATTCCCTGGAAGGACTGGTGTTAAATCCCGCCATGGTAAGGATCTTGTTAAGTACAGAATTCCAGTTTCTAAAAGGATGGGAATACACTGGAAACGAGCGGATCCTCTGTGGGTGCAGCCACGCATGGACAGAGTCGCCTCCGTTTCAGAGCTCTTTTGATACCTGTATCCCCAGTTTTCACTCACCACTGGTTTTTGTCAGTGATTGTCGTTTTGTGACTTTGCCATCGATGTTGTTCCTTTGACATAATCTTCCTCAACCTTCTGATCTTTTCAGCCTTACTTCTTGATCCTTATAAACCCTGACTTTTTCCTTTTATACTTTATTTCCACGTCCATTCTTCAATATCCAATCACCTTGTCATTCGCAGGGTGCTGGTGGCTCACGCCTGTCATCTTAGCAACTCGGGTGGGAGAGAGCGAGAAGGTCAGCAGAAAGGCCCACGAGACCTCGTCTCGACCCGTGGTTGGGCTGTGGTGGTTTATACCTGGGTTGGAGGCTGAGATTGCAGGGTCACACTTCAAGCCCAGCCAGGTCAGAAAAGTTTGCCCTGCTCAATCTCCAGGGAGAGAACCTGGATGCAGCGGCGTGTGTCTGCGATCCTAGCAACTCTGAGAAGCCTAAAGTAGATGGACAATAGCTCAAGCACATATCTGAGTAAGAAGCAAGACCCTATCTCAAAGAAAAAGAAAAAGAAAGCAGAAATCAACGCCAGAAACATGGCCCCCGTGGACTAAATACAGTGCTGGCCTAGCAGGGCTCCCTTTAAACCTCAGTACAGCAAACCAACAGCTGACTGCACGAACATCCTACAACTCCCAAGAATAGCTAACCTGCTTCCCTTTCCACCACCAATTCACATGGCCCCATCCTTTCCCTTTTCATCAATTAAATGAAAAACTTCCGTGCCTACCCACTGTCTTCCCAGTTATTTTATTAGCGTAGAATGATGGTAAGGAGCGACACGTGCAGAGACAGACATGTGTTTAGTGTATCATACCTTGTATTTGCATGTGCGCATAGCCTCTCTCCACGGGTATTTGCTGTTGGAGAATTCACTGCTCCTTGTACTGTGAGAAGCTCTCAGACTGAAGCTCCTCTCCATGCCCTGCTTAGAGCCCGGGGCCAATTATTAGAATCCTTTACTAGGCTCCTTCTCCATCCCTTTGCTCCATGTTCTTCTATTACACGTCTTTGGATCAACCCAACCATGGTTGAACCAAACGATCCATTAGCCTAAGCTTTTCTCTAAAAGACTACATGGTACGAGGGGAAAAAGAATCAATCCCCCAAAAATCTTAACCCAGATAATCAAAAGGTCCCTCAACAAGCTAAACCTATGTCCAGGATCTATTCAGCCCCCAGAATGTTATTTGTGTTGTGCTTATTTGTTTGTTGGTGTTTGTATTTATTTATTGTATTTATTTATTTACTGGATCTTAAGCCCAGGGCCGTGGAACTGTCTTTCAGCTTCTTTTGCTCAAGGCTGGCACTCTGCCACCTAAGACCCAGCTCTACTTCCAGTTCTTTTCTTTTTCTTTTGCTGGTTAATTGGAAGTAATATTCTTACAGACTTTCCTGCTCAGGCTGGTTTCAAGCAGGGAGTCTCAGAATGTTATTTTAATGTGTGTTCTCACCTTACGCCTTCAACACCACCACCATTCCACAGACTTAGCCAGAGATGGTGGGCCTTACATCTGACTGAAAAAGAAGAAAAATGCTTCAAGCTGGGCACCAGTGGCTCATGACTATAATCCTGGCTACTGAGGAGGCTGAGATCCAAGGATCATGGTCCAAAATCACAGAAAAAGCTAGAAGTAGCGCTGTGGCTCAAGTGGGAGAGCGCTAGCTTTGAGCAAAAGGAGCTTAGGAACAGCGCCCAGGCCCAGAGTTCAAGCCTCAGGGCCAGCAAAAATAAAATAAACTTTAATTGACCACACCTAGTGGCTTCCAATATTTGGTTCCCACAACCTCTGGCTTTCTTTCCGTTACACTGAAGCATCCCTGACTATTTATCCCTCTACCTGTGTAGAGGGATATTCCCTTCTCAGCATTCATTCCTTTCTCCCTCTCTACTCAATATACTCAACATGTATGTGTGTGTGTGTGTCTGTGTGTGCATGCATGTGCATGTGCCAATCTTGGGTCTTGAACTCAGGGCAGAGCTGCTGTTCCTGAGCTTCTTTTTTTTTTTTTAGGTTTTTGTTGTTGTTGTTTAGCTCAAGGCTAAGCACTTTATCACTTGAACTACAGCACTACTTTGGGGTGGTTTTGTATTCTTCATCCTATCCCAGTATTATCCGTTGGGAAAACGCTCCACCAAACCTTACTGACACTCTGGTCCCCCTGCTGTTTCTAAAACATTTCTTGGATCTTTTCCAGTTGCTTTTTGGAATAGCTTGTTTATTGTCTCCATCTCCACTGCCTGCTATGATCATTCCTCAGCCCATTCCCTCTCCTGGCTGATCCATTCCTCTTGTCAAAGGCCTGGGTAACCATCGCCAAACTCCATGATGTTTTCCACATTTACTTATCAGTGTTGGTTTCTTTATTGTCCTCAAGTTCTATATAGCAAGCTTGGGCCCTGGTAGCCACTCAGTCCTCATTAAACACAACTTGAATTTTGTGACTTTACAGGCACTGTCATGATTGTTCTGGTCTCTTGCTGGTTGTTTTGATTTCACACACACGTGCACACACGCGCACACACGCACACACGCGCACACATGCACACACATGCACACACACATGCACACACGTGCACACATGCGCACATGCGCATGCACACGCACACACAAGCACCTGCACACACGCACGCGTGCACACACACGCACACACATGTGCACACATGCCCGCACACACATGCACACTTGCACACATGCACACACACGCACACACGCACGCACACACGCACACATACACACCTGCACACACGTGCGCGCACACACACATGTGCACACACTCGCACACGCGCACGCACACACAGCGCACACACGTGCACACGGCGCACACATGTGCACACACACGCACACACACACGCACCTGCACTTAAAGCTATCACCGCCTTCTCTTTGCACTTTCAACCAGTATAATGTGCCCTTCTACTCCGTTTAGCCTCAGGATCTACCCACTTTCTCCCTGGATTTTAATACCCCACTTCTGTCTTTATTCTTCAAACTCACTGCTCTGATTTATGTATGTTTCTCAACATTCAAACACGGAAGCATAGCCCGAATGTGATGGTATTTGGAAGCCAAGCTTTGGGGAGTTAGTTATGTTCTCCCGCCCGTCCGAGGATTCGTGAGTGGTTCTGCGACCTCTGACATGAGGCTGTTCCCGTGTTGAGGAGAGAAACCACGTTTCATTCCTTGAGAGAACCAGGATGATCTGTACAAACCAGCCATGCCAACAACCGAGGTCGTGCACAACTGTTCCGGGAAGTTTAGCTTTTTGGAAGATCTAAAGATTACGTTTTGAGAAACTCTAGTGTGGACTCTGTAGCTGAGAAGAATGGCCACAAAAGGCCGTTCTAATCATTCGTGCTTTCTATTTGTATTTAGAGACGTTCAGAAACAAATGTGTATCCATGTATTTGTTTTGTAATACATCCAGAAACCAAGCACCACCCTTCTCAGGGTGGAGATTGCCAGGCTTCCCTGTCTACTGAGGGATGGGTTGAGGCCGATACCTGTGCATTTCCAAACCTCCCGGGGCTGCTGCAGGATGCTCAGAGGTGGAAGCCACTCCCAGGAAGCAAACTTTCCCCAGCCTGGCAGGCACTCCAGCCCCTCTCCTACTGCCCGGCGAAGTCATCTCCTCGCTCAGGAACATCTGTGATAATCAGCATGGAGAGCCGGCTTGTTTGTTAATGGGGGAAAGAAAAGCTATTTACCTAGTTTGCAAGCCCGGAGAGAGCGTAATTAATGTCAGAGCAGATAGGATTTCCTCCGTGCCCTAGGAACTCACAGGATGACGAGAGGATTTTTAATTAATGTTTGAGAAGCGCGCTGAGATCCTGGAAGAGAAGTGCTGGGCAAGGACACAGTATGATTTATTGTGGTTATTCAGTGGTGGTATTGATAGAAATAATGACGTGCTCAAAAGTGGTTTTTGTTTGCTTTTTTTTACAGAAATCAATGACCTCAATCACTAGTATGTCTCTGTTGCAAGGATTTTTTAGAGACTATGAAGGAAAAAGGAGAAATAGAGATAAAGAAAGAGGAGACACCCTTTCTCTATTCCATCTTTACCCATTATAACTGGGTAACACCTTGAACTTCTCAAATAACTTGAGGACTCACACTTTTCCTAGGAAAATTAAGCCCTGCTATGGATGTCTATTACCAGAGAGAGATTCTGGAGGAACACAGTCATGAAGGAAAGATTTGAGAGCTGTGAAATAGAAATTCTGAATTTGAACCTACCCCGAGTTACCACTGGAGGCCAAGCAGATCAGATAAAGTTTCTTTCTGGCAAAAGCTAGGAGGTAATGGAAGAGCATTCTACTTGACTCACAGAATAATGGATAAATAGAGATGAGGACTGTAGAAAACATTGTGTAGCTGTAAGTGGCTAACAGATTTTATTACTATGATGAGACCCAGGAGGGAGAAGACAACAATAGTTCCACCAAAAATTCACCTTTCAAGATGATAGAAATGAACCTACTATTCATGAGTAACTCTTACATATAATTTTTATTTAAAAGCACCTTTAGAAAGTATAGGAAGGTAGCTAGCTGGATGCATGTAAGTCAAGCTACTCAGGAGGATTGTGGTTGGAAACCAGCCTGGGCAAAAAAATAAATAAATGTTGTTAAGATTCCATTAACCAGCAAAACACTGAGCTGGAGGCATTTGGTTACGCACAAGGAGAACTAGTGAACAGTTCTGAGTAGTAGAACTAGTAGAACTAATACCCAGTTCTGAGTTAAAAACTTCAGCACTGGAAAAAATTATAGGAAGTTAAACAGTTCTTCAAATGCTTGCAAGAAAAGCAACTGACTTATCCATTCCCCATCCCAGATCTTATTCCCAGTGGTGCTAAAATTCTTTCTCATATTATCTCTGTGTTGCCAATTAACATGATTGAACTGCTGTATCTTGGTTTGTACGAATATTAAGCACTGATAACTACTTATTATGATATATGCCATATCCTCTTATGGTGCCAAACTCACATTCCTCCTTTGTACAGGTAGTTAAATTTACTCTTGCTAGAATGAATGATCACTAGTTACATAATTAAGACCACATGAATATTATTCATTTCTGAACCAGGTAATGCACAGTGATTACATTTTCTTGTGTATCTTTTTTACTTCTATTTTACATACATATGATATTAATCGACTCGCACTGAAATAATTGTCTTAGATTTCTATTTTGTAACTGGTTCTCTCACAGAGCATGGACCTTCTCTATATTTTACCATCTTCCTACTATAATTTAAGTTGATCATGCTACCAACATTCCTTAATTTTTCTCTTGTGTTAGATTTTTTGTATCAAGTATTTCATAGCTTTTTAAAAAAATTATTTCATTTGTTTTTATCTGACTTGGCGCCCTGTGAAGGAAACATGAAAGGAGTAAGTATTTGAGTTCCTCCTCTCTGTCTCCAAGCATCTATGATGGACTGTCATCTGACAGATGGCATTTAAGTGATTTCCAACTTTCATCTCTTGTAAACTCATGATCCAGTTGAAATTATTGTAATGTGTCCTTCCACCACGGGTAATTTTCTCTTGTATATGTACTTAGGAAGAAGGCGATTAGATATTAAAATAGGAATATCTTTAATTATGTAAGATCTTGCTAAATCGCCAATTCCTGTTTCACGAGAAGGGTGTAAGTATTCCCATTTAAGTCACTTTTCATTTATTATGCAGGACTCTCAACGAGCCCTTTCAATCTGGAGGTACAAGTCCTTTAGTTCAAAGAAAATAGCTCTCAGTATTTCCTTAGTGATTATTTCCTGCAATTTTCACTCTTTCTGGAACTCATAATAGAAAAATGTGGATCTCTGCCAAGTATGCTCTGATTTTCTTGCCTTGATTCTTACATTATTCTTTTTTACTTTTGACTATTTAGCTTTACCAACACCTATACATTATACAAATGCATTATTATTCATTAGAACCACCATGTTCTAAGTAGATCTCTTGAACTTACTCCTAATTGAAATTTTACATACTTGGTCAGTATCTGTCTGTCACACATTTAGAGATACATTATCTTCTTCCTGGAAATTGTATAACTATCAACACTTTTCCTGCTAATTTTTAAATTGAACTGGTACATTTCCTAGAACCTTTTAAAATTCTTTTCTGATTATTTCTTTTCCAAAATCATTTATGGTTCAGTTGGTGGGTGAAATATATTTTCTCTTACTTCTGAGGCTTGGTTATCTTTAGGTATTTTCCCTAATTAATTTGTCCAGGTTTCCTTTACTAACTTGCTTCTATGCTGTTTATTTAAAGTTGGGTACAATAGTGGAGATTGAAACTAGGGCTTTTTGCTTGCTAAGCAAGTGCTCTTCCACTCGAGCCACACTCTCTGACCCTTTTTCCTTCTTAAATTATTTTTCAGGTAAGCCTATTTTTTTTCTGAGCCGACCTTGCACTGAGATCATCCTGAGCCTCCTGAGCTGCTGAGCTTTCAGGTACATTTCGCTTCTCATCAACATGAAGCCTTGCTAACTGTCTGCTTGTTTTTGAACCACAATCCTCCTGATCTCAGCCTCCTGAGCTGCTGAGATGAGAGGTATGCCCATTCGTTTCCCACCCAATCATTTAACCAATTTCTTAGACTGGAATTGCTTCTTAAATATGGAAATCCTAGGATATTCCTTTATGTTGCACAGTAATGTGTGGCAAAATATGGGAGTTTATATTTCCATGGACTGGATTTGAGCACCACTCGGCTATTTAAGAGTGAGTACATGAACACTTCAATCCTTCAATGTATCCCCCACCCCAGACCTCTCTCAGCCTCATTCACCATTCTGATCATTGTTAGTCAGTATTCTCTCTGATCCAATTTCTCCAAAAAATAAATGAATCTCAGATGTCCTTGTGTATCTAGTGGAGGGGTGAGCGCGTCAGGCTAGGGGGAGAGGAAGGAAAGGATAACTCAACATCACCTTTGTATCATCATTCTACATGCAGCTGATACATGTATTCAAAGCCCACCATTCAACTACTCCGGCTCTGGGTTGGAAGGCTGTGATACAAAGCCATGCGAAGTGCCTGGAATATTCACCTGTACTTTCCACTCTTTTGCCAAAGGCCATAAGCTAATAATAAGTTAAAATTCCAAGTAGGGTAAAGATGTTTATAAATTATTTTAGTCTCTTTCAAATGCTAATAAATGCTGAAAGCTCTTGGCTTCTTCTGTGTCTTTGGCTATAAATGATGCAGACAGGCAAAACAAGACTTGAAACAATGGTCCTGCGCTCAGTGGTGTTCAGCATTCACCAACCTCTTGTGTTTTATCATGTTTTGGGCTCCTCAGTATTCTTGGGCATAAACAAATTTGAGCAGAAATTGCTTCATTCAGATTACACCACCCTAGGTTTTGCTAGTTTCTAACTTTACTTATTTATAGTAATGTATTTCATTTTGCCAAAAGTAACTGGTACCTAATATTGCTATCATTGATGTTTTATCTCTGGTCTTCTCCCCAAATAAATAGTCCCTTCTCAACAGCAGAAAGCTTGCCTCCAAAAGTTCCTTCTCACCTATGTGCTGGTAGCTCTCACTTGTAATCTGAGCTACTGAGGAGACTATGGATTAAGGATCAGAGCTAGCCTGGGCACGAAAGTCCTTGAGACTCTTCTCTCGAACTATCAAAAAGCTGAAAGTGGAGCTATGGCTCAAATGGTAGAGCGCCAGTCTTGAGAAACAAATGCTCAGAGACAGTGCCCAGGTCCTGAGTTCAACCCCAGGATAAACAGGAGAGAGAGAGAGAGAGAGAGACAGAGAGAAATTCCTTGTCTTCAGCTTATGAACATGGAAGGTGACTCACTTCTCCTGTAACTCAATTCTGCAAATGCTTGTGAATCCAGTTTATGTTCTCAATTTCTGCTCATTATGAAATGACCCTAACAAAGAGTTCTTATTACTTTCCTTTATTCTAACTCCTTGCAACATGAATCTTGACTCTCAGATGCACAGCCTTAGAGTCAGCTTAGGAATCATCCTTTTGCTCAGTTTCCTGGCTTGCTTACCTAACAAATACTGTCTTCATGGCCTTGTTAAGCTCCTTCATTAACACCTTTTCCCATGTAATTTGCTCTACTAAGATTGCTCACTTTCTACACGACGTGACCCACTTCTTAGAGATATGGGTTGAACTTCTCACAGGAGCGGGGGCCTCCCGAACACCACAGACGGGGCGAAGCCTGTAGAGTACTCATCTTACTTGTTGATTCTTCTTCCACTAAGAACTTCCACAGGCTACCATAAATTATTTCTGCATGCACTTCTCTTTCCTGCAGGTGGGAAATTCCTACAAACCAAATTTTATCTCTGATATTAAGCTTATGTTTAAAGAACAAACAACGTTGATCTAAAATGCAGTCTAAAATGACATTTTTGTCTCCAAAATGATTTATTTAGCTTTCATAACAAAATAAATCAGATTAAACTCTTTTTTTTTTATTTGGAAAAATGCTTACTTTAAAAGGTTCACCCTGTCATACACAGGATATTCGAACATATTTAATTTTTAAAGAGAAAGATTTACTCATTACCAATTTTTTAATTATACAGAGAAAAGATTTTGAAAACAAAAATAAAAGAGCCTTTTAAAAACCTTAGAAAAAAGACCCAACATTGTCCATTCATGCACTAAAAGAACTAAAAAGAGAATATATATTGTATCCAGAAGATTGTCACATAGGAAATGCACAAATACATGAAAGTTAAGCAAAACATTCCTAAATAACCAAAAGTCAGAGAAGAAATCACTAGATAAGTACAAAAATGTTTTGAGATAAATAAAAGTCATAAAATGGGGCTAAGTTGCTAAGACTTATAGGTATGGCTAAGAGCATGTCAAGAGACAAGTTTATAACTATAAAATACTTCATTACTGCTTTTGAGTGAGGGAAATATAGAGACAGAAACACATTTTCTACTCTAAGAAATTAGAAAAATAAATCAAACTAAGCAACGTGTGGCATATGCCTGTAATTCCAGCACTAAAAACAGGTGAAGACAGGAGGATACCATTCCATTCAATTCAAGCCTGAACTACGAGCAAGCCTAGACCCAAGGTAGCCTGAGCTACTTGGTGACCTCCTGAAGAAAAAAGGAATACGAAAGACCTTTGACAAAGCTGAGTGGTGAAGCACTTACCTAACATGCACAAGAGCCTAAATCCAATCACAAGCATTGCAAGAAAGAATTACAAACAAACTGAACACAAAGCAAGCAGAAGAGAGGGAATCACTATTATAAAAATGGAAGTAAATCAAATAGAATAGAAAACATTTTTTAAATCTGTAGCTCCCTTCCCTCATTCAGGTAATCCTATGTACAATGCCAGGGGAGCAAAATCAAATACAGTGACAACAGGGATCTACCACAGGGGGAAGAACATACAAAAGAAACAAAAACATCACATAGTGCATTAAAAACAAAAACAACAAGGAAAAACCTCTTGTGTCCATGTCTTGCAGTTCATTTCACTTAGCATCATCTTATATGGTCATATGTACATAGCTATTGAGCTATTCTGCTCATTGCTAAGATTACCCTACACATAACACTAGTTATTGCAAATAAGGGAAACCATGGGACCTATGTTTCTTTGGGCCAGGCTTACTTCACTTAATATAATTTTTTTCCAAGTCTTTCCATTTCCTAACAAATGGGGCAATGTCATTCTTTCTGATGGAGACATAGAATTCCCTTGTGTATATATACCACATTTTCTTGATCCATTCATCTACTGAGGGGCATCTGGGTTGGTTCCATAGCTTAGCTATGGTAAATAATGCTGCAATAAACAGAGTTGTGCTGGTAGCTTTAGTGTGGTCTTGTTTGTGATCATTTGGGGAAATGCCCAGAAGTGGGATTGCTGGGTCATAGGGGAGCTCTATGTGGAGTCTTTTGAGGAACCTCCATACTACTTTCCAAAGTGGTTGAACAAGTTTACACTCTCAACAACAATGCAGTAGGGTTCCCTTCTGTCCACATCCCCTCCAGCATCTGTTGTTATTAGAGTTCTTGATTTTAGCCATTCTAACTGGGGTGAGGTGGTATCTCAATGTTGTTTTGATTTGCATTTCTTTTATGACTAGGGAGGTTGAGCATTTCTTCATATGTCTATTGGCCATCCTTCTTTCTTCTTCAGAGAAGTTCCTCTTTAAGTCTTTAGCCCACTTATTTATTGGGCAGTTGTTTCTTTGAGGATTTGTTGTTGGGGGATTTAATTTTTTGAGTTCCAGGTATATTTTAGATATGAGACCCTTGTCCATTGTATGGCTAGTGAAGATCTTCTCCCAATCTGTGGGCTTTCTATTGATCTTGCTAGCTATGTCCTTTGCCATGCAGAAGCTCTGCAATTTCATGCAGTCCCATTTGTCCAGCCTTTCTTTGATTTTTGTGTTTCTGGGTCTCTATTGGGAAAATTTGGGCCTATGCCAAGGAGACCTAGGGTTTCTCCTATTCCATCCTGTAATGTTTTCAGAGTGTCTGCTTTAACTCTGAGGTCTTTGATCCATTTGGAGTTGATTCTGATGCAGGTTGATATATAAGGATCTAGATTTAGTTTTCTACAAGTAGTTAACCATTTTTTTCCAGCACCATTTACTGAAGAGGCTGTTTTTCTCCCATTCTATGTTTTGGGCTCCCTTATCAAAGATTAGGTGGCTATAGGTCTGTAGGTTCTTTTCTGGGTTTTCAGTTCTATTCCATTGGTCCTGAGGTCTGTTCTTGTGCCAGTATGAAGCTGTTTTAATTACTATGGCTTTGTAGTAGAGTTTGAAATTTGGTATTGATATTCCTACAGCACTGTTCTTTCTGCTAAGGATTGTTTTTACTATTCAGGGTCTTTTATTGTTCCATATGAATTTTTGGATTGCTTCTTCTATTTCATTGAAGAATGAGGCTGGGGTATTGATAGGTATCGCATTGAATTTGTAGATAGCCTTGGGAAGTATTGCCATTTTCATGATGTTAATCCTCCCAATTCAGGAGCATGTGAGGTTTTTCACTTTCTTAGTCCTGCTTTAATTTCCTTTTTTCAGATTTTTAAAGTTTTCGTCATAGAGGACCTTCACCTCTTTATGTTAACTCCTAGGTATTTTATTTTTTGTGGGGCTATTACAGAGGAGTTGCTTTCCTGATTTCAGCTGCGCTCTTCTCATTATTGGCATACAGGAAAGCCATTGACTTTTTTCTTTTTTTAATTATTTATAAGTTTTTTATTGTGAAAATACTGTACAGAGGGGTTACAAGTACATGAGAAAGGTAATGAGTACATTTCTCATCCAGCATTGTTGCCTCCTCCTTTGTTTCCTCTTCCCATCCCTTCCAATCTCCCTGTCCCCTTCTCCCCAGACAACCCCCCTCCCTGCCAAAGTTGTAAAGTTCGTTTTTGACATAACAACTTGTACATCTCATTGTTGCAATGGGTCCACCTGTATCCCCAGTTAAATGATTTGTTTTTTCCCTTTTTCTCCATAAATTATACCAACATCAAATACAGTGAAAGCAGGGGTTATACCATGGGGGAGGGACATAGAAAGCAACAAAGAAATCATCTTATAAGTATGTTGAAACAATAGCACATAAGAAAAACCATTGATTTTTGAGGGTTAATTTTATACCTGCCACTTTGCCAAAGTTTCAGATCAGCTCAAGTACCTTGGGAGTGGAGTCCATGGGATTCTTTAAATACAAGATCATGTCATCTGCAAAGAGGGAGAGTTTTAGTTCTTCTTTCCCTATCTGGATCTCCTTTATGTTTGCATCTTGTCTTGTTACTCTAGGTAGGCATTCTAATACTAGATTGAAGAGAAGTGGAGAGCGTGGACATCTTTGTTTCATTCTTGAGTTTAGTGGAGATGGCTTTAGCTTTTCACCATTGAGTGTGACGCTGGCTGTAGGCTTGCCGTGCAGGGCCTTTGCTATATTGAGGAGTGTTCCCTGCATGGCTAGCTTCCCCAGAGCCGTCATCATGAAGGGTGTTGGATCTTGTCCAATGCTTTTTCTGCATCTATTGAGAAAATCATGTGGTTCTTACCCCCGTTCCTGCCTTCACCTTTTTTTAGTGCTGGGATTACAGGCATATACCACACATTTCTTAGTTTGATTTATTTTTCTAATTTCTTAGAGTAGAAAATGTGTTTCTGTCTCCATATCTTCTCCCTCCCTCAAAAGCAGTAATGAAGAACTTTTAGTTGTAAACTTGTCTCTTGACATGGCCTTAACCATATCTATAAGTCTTGGCTAGTTGGCGCTCTTTTATTATTTTTATTCATCTCAAAAAAATTTTGAACTTACCTAGTGATTATTCGTTGACTCTTGGTTATTTAGGAATGTTTTGCCTAATTTTCATATATCTGTGAATTTCTTATGTGACAATCTTCTGGATAAAATACATTGTATTTACCTTTCACTTATTTTTAATAATCATAAAGAAATGATCAAAGGTTTGTCTCTATAGCTGTGTGAATTTCAACAAATTCATAGATTAATGTGAACACAAATAAAAATAGAAAATAATTTAATTACTTCTCTCTCTAAAAAGCTGCTTCAATTTGAAGTCAGCATATTTCTCTTTATTTTTAACCCCTCCAAGCCGTGAATATTTCTTGATTATGATAAGATTGTCATTCTCAAAATCAACTCTATTCTTTGACATATGTATATTTGGGACTATACATTTGTTTTTAACATATAGTCTCCCATTTCCTTAATTTGCAATCAAAATTATATTGGCAGTTTCCTTTTACTTTATGGGAACATTTTGCTGGACTGTTTCCCAAATATAATCTTATTTTCCTATGTTAAAAAAATCAGTATAAAATTTGAGTTTATAAAATTAAAATCTCTTTCCTTGAAAAATCAATCAAAATGATAGAATTGTGGACAAGGTGATACCCAGAAGAAGTTAGAAGATTCAAGCACTGATGTAGAGAGAATAGTCAAAAGAATCGTTCTGTGCACATACAAAAAAGTACTGAATAATAAAGCTGGACTAATAACAAGTTGAATAAATTTCATAATATAGAGTCAATATGCAAACTCAATATGCTAACATTTCTCTACATGATCAATGAACAAATAAAAACTAACTTTTTTTAAAGAAAGGACTTCAACTTGCAATAACATTTGAAATAAAGGTCAGACGGGATTAGGATATAACTATTTGACAACTATAAACATCAGTGAGAGAATTCAAATGTATAAACAAATGACCACGGATTTGAAGAGAGAATGAGAGGGTGGCAATGTCCTTCACACGACCTTCACACATGCTGCAGTTCCAAACAGTGCCCTATTGTGGGAAACTTGATGCGACTGATCCTGCAGTTATCACGCAAAAAGTAAAGAAGCCAGAATAGCCAAACGACCTTAAAGCCTAGGGGGAAAAGTCAGTTTCGCTGAAAGGGAGGAGAATTTTCTGTACAGATTTGACTTCCTGAACCTGCAAGAGCAAAGCAGTCTTATCACTGGAGCCAGGAATCAACTCTGAGGTCCACGCACGCAGACGTTGCCAAAACAACTCTTATCTTCCACCAGTCTGCCCCAGAATTGATAAGCCCTCTAAGTCTAACCCTTTGTGTAGGCACTTCACAATTTACTAATCTTCGTTAAAATGGTATAAAAACTACCCTGGTATGGTGGGCATGCCTGTAATCCCAGCACTAAAAAGGTTCAGGCAGAATAGTGAGTTCAAGCCAGCTGGAGCTACAGTAAGAGCCTGACTCACCAGAACTAGGGCTACAAGTGTAGCTTAGTGGTCGAGTGCTTGCCTAACTGTGCACCAGGTCGTGGAAAGTCCAACCAGTTCTTCAGCTTTCCAGTTAGCCTCGAACCTATGAAAATACCACACCAATAAAAATTATATGCTTTTCTCCTATTCGTCTGCCCTGGGTCCATTTAATTTGTAGGCACCAAGAACTGAAACCAGAAACCTAAAAATACAGAGGAAAGGCTTTTATTCCCAGCAGTTCTCATGAAATAAAATTCAAATGGAAAATACTATTTGTACTTACCACATTGACCTAGAGAGAAAAAAAAAAAGGAGAGTTAACCACATATATAAGTGAAAGAAGAGGAAATACACACACCTATATATCATTTGTATTGTGAATAACTTTAATAAAGCAATTAGAACGTCTTTCTTGAAAATTATTATAAACACATCTCTTCTACCCAGCCATGCTGCTGCTAGAAGCAAGCTGACACATATTTGAAACTCATCCTTTATAAGAATGTTTTCTGGAATATTGTTTGGAATAGGGAAAAAAGGATCCTTAAAGAAAGCAAACTAAATAAACAATGGGGAAAACTTCCCACACAATGGAGTAGAAGGCATTTGATTTAAAAAGTTAACAAGTACAATTGAGCACCAGTGGCTCCCACTTGTCATCCTAGCTACTCAGGAGGCTGAGATCTGGGGATCATGGTTCAAAGCCAGCCCAGGCAGGAAAACCTGTAAGACTCTTATCTCCAATTAATAAAAAGAAAAACAAAAGCCAAAAGTGGAGATGTGGCTCAAGTAGTGAAGTGTTAGCCTTGAGCTCATGGACAGTACCCAGGCTCTCTGAGTTCAAGCCCCAGGATCAGCACACACAAGAAAAAGTACGCTTAATATTGATTGAGGAGGACTGAATTTTTTCAGGTATGTTCTAAGTGTGAAAAATAAGGTTCTATGTGAAGAGAACATGACTATGTACCTGTCTGTTCATCTATGTACAGACACACCACGCACCTAGAAGGTCCCTGGAGCTAGTCGATGGTTTCCCCAGGGAGGAAACTGAAGATACAGGGAATGTGGTCCTTATCGTTGACACTCTAAATAAAGCTTATGCATTTTCTACTCTGACAATAGAATTCAGAACAGGCCATGTATGCTAACGTACACTGTGATTTGCTCAGTGATGTGCTCTGAAATTGTGCAGAGGCGCAGAGCCAATTTTAATGAAGAGATGGCAGAAGTAGTCTTGACTCTCCTCTCAGTGCTATCTCTCCTAAGCAGAGCTGTCCTGACAGCCGCTGGTGCCTGTCATCGTATCTAGTCAGTACACACGGCTCAGGTGGTAGAGCACCAGCCATATGCAAAAGAAAGCCAAGTAAGAGCACAAGTCCTGAGTTCAGGCCCCACCACCCTTTCCAGCAAGGAAATTCTGTCTCTCCTCTGCTCCGCACGGGGTCTGTGCTGTGCTGAGGTCCCCGTGAGCAGGTAAGGACTTACATTTCATCGCCTATATTGCTGTCAGCTCCACCCATGAGGCCACAAGTTCCTTACGGTAATTCCTAGTGGCTTCCCAGGCTCATCACATTACCAACCAGCGAGGATCTGAACGCACATCCCAGCCCTTATCTTTCAGCTCAGCATCCAAGGCAGCACTCCTGGGGAGAGGACAGAAGGGTGCCACAGACAGGGCCATATGGCACAGCCCAGCTAGCGTGAGCTACCCATCCAGCCAGAAGAGAAGACTGCCCCGTCCCCCTGGTTACGCTGACTGGTCACTTGACTATTCAGCTGCCCTTATTATGAATCCCTCAGACGGCCATCTGCTCTGCTCACCAGGGAGAACCGGCCCTGGGGGGTGGGGGGCACTCAGCTGCCCCTGATCTTCCAATCAGGTCAATTACACCACTGCTTCTTAATTGCTCGTGACGGCTGGGCTATTGTGTCTGAGTCATCAGTGGTTTCCAGTTCATTGTGGCTAAAGATTCTGGGCTAATGAAGGTTGCAACCTGTTCTCCAGGATCCCTGGCGGCTGGGGGAGTGGGGGGGAGGTGTCCTGGCCCAGCCTGCTGGGCTGCTTCACGCCCTATCAGCTGCTGAATCTCAAGTGAAAAGGTAGGTTCAAAGAAAGCCAGCCCACAAAGCAGCACTTGAAGACAGGGATCCATTCTCCGGGAAGAATCAGAGCTGCCACACCACAATGCTGACAATAGTCCTCCTCTGTCCTTTGAGAAGCCTCCTGCAAGCCCTGAACCCACATTGTCAAATGGCTGGGGATGGGGGGGACAGAAGGCAGATCACAGGACACGTCTCCTGTGAGGGACGGCAGTCAACAACTCACCGAACCGAATTTAGGAGCTTGACGCGTTTTCTCAGAACAGCAAAACTGTCCAAGGTTCTCCATGTAAGAAATCGCTCATTTTTGAGCCTCTGCTCATTGTTTTGGTCTTGCCCTGGTATGAATGAATATTCTTCTGGAAAGCCCACCCCACTGTGGACGGGTGGGTTCCTTGGGTCTGATGGATGGAAAGGTTCTAGGTGTCATATTTGACAAGGCTGGGCTTGAGACGAACGTCAATCACTTTCCATTTAAACCCTAAAAGCTGCCTTCCCCAACTCTCTCTCTTTCTCCCTTCCTTTCTCTCTTCGCTCTTCCTTCCCTCCTCCCCCATCTCTCCCCGCCCTCTCTCTCTCCACCCCACACACAGCATTCACTTAGCGGGATGAATTCTCAAGGTCAAGCGCTTCACTGCTGCAGTATGTGATCATTACCAACAGAAAAGATGAACAGATGTCCTGCCAACAGAACTTTCTCCATTTCAGACAACTGTAGCTACAGTTCATGTTCATAGAGGAGCTACTTCCTACGTTGTATGACACTGAGCCAAACACTCAGCCCTTGATGTGCAATCCACAACATTGTATGCATTTTAAACCCAACACTCTTTCTTAGATAGGAGACATTTTTCCAACAGGAAAATTTCAAGACCACTTTGCCAGAAAAAAAAAAAAAAAAACTCTCTCTTTTAGCCTGCAAAGTCCAAGCCAGCTATTTGTGTCTCCACACCAGTGATTAATTAGTGGCAATCGGGAATCGAACTCCTAGAGCGCTCCTGTGTGAATCTCAGGGAGTTTCCACTGTCTGAAATATTTTGCTCTCTCTTCTTCCCTCCTTCCTTTTCTCCCTCCCTAAAAGATACATGCACACAGCGTTTTCTCATATTTATATTACAAAATGAAAAGATGCTAGTTGACGTAATCCAAAAAATAATAATAATTCATTTCTCTTCGCCAAAAGCCACATAAAGACTCTAAATAGGATGTGATTCTAAGAGGTATTTAAACTTCTTTTGCTGCTGAGCGCCAGTGGCTCACGCCTGTAATTCTAGCTACTCAAAAGGCTGAGAACAGAGGATCACAGTTTAAAGCCAGCCAGAGCAGAGTCCATGAAGCACTTATCTCCAGGAGAAAAGAAAAAAAATAAAGAACCAGTCCAAAAAAAAAAAAAAGCCAGAAGTGGATGTGTGGTTCAAGTGATAGAGTAGCACCCTCGAGTGAAAAAATACCAAGCAAGAGCCTGAGGCCTGTAGCTCAAGCCCTAATACTGGCAAAAACAAGAACAAACCACTTCTCTTGTTGAAAAGCAACGACTTGGGCCCGTCAATGAGCTGCAGCCGGGAGAAGAACTGAGCAGTCTTGTCTCCATTTTGTGTGTATCTTTGTTCTGCCATTACTTTGCAGACAGCTTGAACGCACAGGACTGATCGTATCCTTTGATGAAGAAGTAAAGGCAGGCGGCAATGAGGGGGTCACTTTAGAGGTGACTAATGGGCAGCACCCCAGAGCAAGAGCAACCGTCCCGCAGGAACCAGACTGCTCCTCTCAGGGACAGCAGTCACAACTTCTCCAGAATCTGGGAAAACGAGGACCAAGATAAAGGTCAACCAATCCTGAGACAAAGAGCTTCCAAAACACCTACCATCACCAGACATGCCTGTGGCTGGTATTGTTCACGTACCCACACCTCCCCGCGCCCAGCCTCTGTCTATTTAAAGCTATAGCTCCATCTACACCCCCAAAGAAGGCTGAAGAGGGACAGAGGACGCGCTTACCTCACCCCACAGTTTCTGGTGCAGTAAACTTCTGCCCTTCAACACCATCCTCTCTCTGTTTGGTAAACAGGGCCGGTGGTTTATAGGACCTGGTGTGTGGAATCCCAGGAGTTTGGGCCTGAGTCTGCAGCCACCCCACACCCATCACCCCCCCCCCCAGGTTCATGACCACTTTGGAAACATATTCCCATGAAAACAATTGTGAAAAACTTCCTGTCGGGTCTCTCTGGCCCGGCTGACTTGCAGTGAGATGAGAATGGCGGGGTTAGAAAAGCCAACGGCCCCTTTGCGGGACATCCCCCAAAAGCGGCTGATCTCTCACCACAGATATTCGGGAAAGGGAGCCTGCGGCTTCAGCTGAACCCCTTCTGGCAGTGGGGAGAGATCGGAGCCAGGAGTCCGAGGACTGAGGTGTAGCTCTTCACCCCACGTGGGCCCCAGAGCAAAGAGCTTCCCATTTGTAAATGGGATCAGCCCCTCCAGCCGCCTCACTGACTCTGGGATTGTCCTGGCCTTTACTGCTCCGTGTTGTTTGTCTCTGTAGAGTTTTGGCCCTCTCACACCGAGAGCAGATAAATGTCAAAAATACATTAGCAAGGGCATAGGTTATGACGGAAAACAATGAGTGGGTCGTGTCTGTCTTCAAGACAATCATCTGTCTTTTGAGTGCTGTCTGCAGGGATTCGTATCCACGTGCAGGGCACATTCCAAGCCACTCTGCTACCTTATACATTCCTTCTACTACTGTTATCTGGCCAAGATTGCTCAAAGCACAGATTGGAAGCAGATAATTGATGATTATCCAAACCGGAAACTAATCAAAGCCACTGTAATACCCATTCAAAAGATACAGAACAAGCCTGGCACCAGTGGCTCACGCCTGTAATCTGAGGCTTGTGGTTCAAAGCCAGCCTGGGCCGGGAAGTCTGTGAGACTCATCTCCAACTAATCACAGGAAACAAAAGCGGGGAGTGGTGCTTTGGCTAGTGGTAGAGCACTAGTCTTGAGCAAAATGAGCCCAAGGATAGTGCTCAGGCTCAGAGTTCAAGCCCCAGGACAAGCAAAAAAAAAGGGGGGGGGTACTACAGAATCATGAAAAATCACATTTTAGATGCTTAGTTATGATAAATATTTTTCATTATCTATTTTAATAGAAATGTCAGGTGATAGTCTTAGATCATTTATTTAAAATCAGAATACATACATAATTATAAAAGATTTATACCTGAAATGTCAATAATTCTTATATCTTAATAATATAAAAATGCATATTTTTTTCTTCTGCTATAAATTGTATGAGTTAAATAATAAAAAATGCCCTAATAAAGAAAAGAAACTTACATCATGATCCAAAGCCAGCCAGTTATAGCACTTCAGAGAATTATAAAAATGTCTGTGGTCACCAATCTCCAGACCCAAAGAGATATTTGAATGTATTATCTCATATTAGCCAAGTGAAATTTTAATACGAAAACACTGGAAGACAATACAGTACCAAATTTGAAAATCCCCAGTATCAAGGATTCAAAGGTCTGTCTAGAACAAAGAACACTGCTTCTCCTTATACTGTACTAAGAAGTACAGTGGTCATTTGTGTGGTGGGAACTTGATATTTTTCTCAATATTACATCTTCAGGGAACGGAAAGGAACTTGCCTAGTAGGAAATCAGAAAATACTGATTGTACTTTCATTTAAAAATGACACCGATCTAGCAGATCTTGACATAGATGCCCCTTGGATAGATGCTAATTTATCTACATAGAGAAGGGGGACTGCTTTAAACAAAATAAAATACCAGATAAATAACTGCCAGCATTTAGAAGAAAATTCAACAGTCATCCTTACCAAAAAAAGACATCTGAGCAAAACTTCCACTGAAGAAGCTCAACCTGCCTTGATTCAAAAAAGATACATTGCCTAATGCCTGATTTTAAAATAGAGGACTAAATAAGCAAAATGGGCATTCCTCATTCCTCTAACTAGGTATTAAGACTTTTACAATGAACACTTCCTCATTTCTTTGTAGGGTGATGAAAACTCTGTCTAGTAGCACGCACCAGTGGAGATGAACTTGTTCTAAGTGCCACTAAGGTACATATATCATTTAAGAAGCTAAATTTTATATTGTGTGTATTTTGCTACAACAGATAGAATAATTACTGCACACATACAAACATCAAAGTCATAAATTCCCATCTAGAGTTTGGCTCTTGTGTGGCCCCTGGACTGCAGGTTTGACCGGCAGCCCGTGACATGATTGCGAGGGGTGAACCCTTAGGAGGTTGGGCTTAATGGAAGGAGTTTAGGTCGTTGGATGTGCCCTTGAAGAGGACATGGTAGACTCTGTCTCAAGGGGATGCTGTGGAGCTGGCCAACAACTCTCCTTGCTCTCCCTTCTTCCCTCTCTCGTTCTTTATCTCCCACTTTCTCCTCTCTCTCTCTCTCTCTCTCTCTCTCACACACACACACACATACATATATAGATATCCATTTTCTACAAGCACAAAAATATATAGATGTATTTTGTCAACCCAAATGCATATATACACAAATGATACATACCCTATGAATTATATGTGTGTACTCTGTGTGCATATTGTACTGTATGCATATGTACTATGTGTATATGCTATGTGTTATGTGTATGTGTGCATGTGTATCTGCTTATATGAACAACTGAGTACTTGCTAACAATGAAAACGTTTTTCTTTTCCTTTCATTTTGTTGCGAGACTGAAATTTGGTCTCAGTAGTGGACACTTTGCTCATTGGCTGGCGCTCTACCACCTGAGCCAGGCCTCCAAGAGGTTTTTCCTATATAAATTTGTTTTTAGTTATGGGAGTTCTGGAACAGTGATACCTACTTTAAAAAAAATTAAGGTGGGGTTTTTGTTTATCACGTACCAAGCACTGTGAGCACCGGAGGCCTTGGGGAGGAGGGTCCAGGTGACGATATTACATGCTGCCGCTCCGTGCCTGAGCATAGCAGAGCGTGACTATGGAAGTCAGACATACTCTACTGGCAACAACAACTACACAGATTTTTGGTGCTGCTCCTGGGGCTTGAACTCCCTGAGTTCTTTGTGCCCAAGGCTTTTGCTCTACACTTGAGCCACAGCTCCACTTCCAGCTCTTTTTTTTTTTTTTTGGTAGATAACTGGAGGTAAATGTCTCACAGACCTTCCTGTCCAGCCTGGCTTCAAATCGTGATCCTCAGATCTCGGCTTCCTGAGTAGCTAGGATTACAGGTGTGAGCCACTGGCGTCCAGCACAGCAGCAGAGCCTTCCAAAACAAGTATGGTATCTGATATTCTGTGCTCTAACAGCAGACCTCTATTATTTAATCCAAAGTCTTTTGTGCCGCCCAATAAGGAGCAAAGGACTTATCTGGACACAGGTCTTTGTATAAGATAGATTGCCAAAGAAAGGAGAAGTATAGACAGTACACAAAAAGCCATCACTGCCGTTACTGAACAGTAACTGTATCATTCCCCACACCAGAGGATAGAGATGTCACTGCCATTTTTGTTGCTGTGAGGTCCTGATCATCTCTAGCCTCCCAGTGGAAGGGCCGCACCACACCAGCCTTTCCCATTACACATGAGAAATAGTCCCCAGCCATGCTTGTCTTTCTCGGCCCTCTGCTCCGTTCCACACCGGCTAGCACCAGGTCCCAATCCAAACCAGCCCGGAGGTTGTGCTCCATGGGCGACACGGGCAGACTTAATGGAGCCATCACTTGCTCTCGTCTGCGAACAGAGAAAGATGGATGACCATCTTCTGCGTGTGCTCAGCTTCACTCAGAACGCTTGCTGGTTAGAATGCATGCATGCGCAAGGGCAGTCAGGGCTTTTTCTTTTTGCCAATTTATTCATTGACACCCTGCATCTTAGGAAGAAAGACTGTCCTCACATGCTTTTTTCCCCTTCATAACTGACATGCCCCTCACTGTCAACCCACATACACAGTTGGTTTAACACAGGTTACACATTCATTCATTTCACAAGCATTTGTTGAGAACCTAAAATGTGGCAATGTTCTGTGCCAGAAGCTGGAGCTACAAAAGGAAGAACACATAGTCTTGGGACCTGGGAAGCGATGATAGAGTAGAAAAGGCAGATGTTAAAGTACTGGAGTCATCCTCTGTAGATGGG
This sequence comes from Dipodomys spectabilis, assembly GCF_019054845.1. NCBI lineage: Eukaryota > Metazoa > Chordata > Mammalia > Rodentia > Heteromyidae > Dipodomys > Dipodomys spectabilis. Next base: position 4,609,988 of record NW_024871012.1, read on the forward strand.
CTTTATTTTTTTGTTCCATTAATAAAACTTGAGCTCAGGAAATATATATAGTCTCTGTCTCTTAGCGTTTTTGTTCCCTGGCTGGCACTCTACCACTTGAGCCACAGCTCCTCATTTTGCTTTTTGGTGATTCATTGGTGATAAGAGTCTCAGAAACTTGCCTACTGGGCAGACTTTGAACCATAATCCTCAGATCTCAGCCGCCTGAGTAGCTAGGCTGGCAGGTGACCTGCTGCAGATCTCAAACATAAACTATACGCAATAATTTATAAGCCATTTTTACTGAAAGTATATGCTATAGGTTCTGTGACAAATAATTCAGACATTGAAGTCAGCCAGTCCTTAAAGAAAACAGTAGACACTTGAGCCAACATTGGACTTTGTGCTCTTTTCCTGGTCATATGCTTCACAAGTACCTACCAGAAGGAAGGACTTGCGGTCCATAAAAGACTTAATCCTGCAAGAAAAAAACAACTGTGGGCCAACTAGAACCGCTTGTTCAGTAAGACTTGCTTTTCTACCTTTGCCTTGCTACAGCTATAATCAGAGCTTCTTTTACCAGACACTCCCAGTCCCAACCCAGTTCCTCCTTGGAACACTCAGCTTGAATTCACTCAGTCCAGGCTTTGAAACACCATCCGCATCCTCGGTTCCGTTCTCATACTCGAAACACTATGAAGAATCAGTGAGGCTGCCCTTCCTCTCTTACTTCACGGACTCTGTTTTGCTTGACCAAATGGTTTTCCTGTGATCTTGGGAAAGAGCCGTACTCAGCACATTAGAGTCACGGTTTCATAGGTGTATCTGATGTCCCTCCCCCACGGTATAACCCCTGCTCTCACCGTATTTGATGTCGGTATAATTTGTGGAGGGGAAGTGCAAAAACAAATCATTTAAATAGGGTTACAGGTGGACACATTGCAACAATGAGACGTACAAGTCGTTATGTCGACAAACGAACTTTACAGAGGAGGAGGCAACGATGCTTGATAAGAAATGTTCTCATTACCTTGCTCATGTAATTGTAACCCCTCTGGACGGTATATATATACATATATATATATGTATATACACATACACACACACATACATATGTATGTCTATATTGTGCAGGACAGTTAAATATTCTATCCAAGCATCTGTCTCATTCATAAAGAAAGAAAGAAAAAGAGGGAGAGGCCCCAGACCCTTTCGAGGCCCTCCTCTGCCCGTCCCCCATTAACACGCATTCTCGTGTGTGGGAGCATGGTCCCGGGAGAGGACCTTGCATCTTCGATCGGAGCATTTCCAGAAACACAGTCTTTTCTGCTTACGTGGCACTGGCTGCAGGGTCTCCCACAGGGCCACTCCTCACCTTGTCATGTTGAACAGCTGGAGTTTCTGGAGGGGAAAAGACTGGTTTACAACCCAAGGTGCCTGGTCCCAAGAGCCACTCCTTTCGCTGTCGCTCCAAGAATCCGATTTCATTGTCCCAGACGACCAGCTTGAGTGAAGGATCCTGGGAACACTAGAACACTCCCGGGACCGGAAGGTTACACAAGCGAACCGTGGGGTGCCTGGCTCTGAGGTTGGTGGCTATTTCCAGGAATGACAAGGGCTGGGAACCCAGAGTTCTGGCTGAGGAGTGCGTGTCTTCTGCCCCTTGTCTCTCTCTCTGAGAGACGGTTGACAGTGGTTAACCCCACCATACACAGAATCCTCAGTCCAGGAAAGCCACGACGGTTTCACACTGGGTTTGGCAGGAAACCGTGAAGAAGTCAGATTGAATGGTATTTGAGCACCGGGGGTCTGCAACACCAGCTGAACAGCTCTTGGGGGACCACAGGGAGAGGGGAAGAGGTTCCTCCAGCCCTTGTTCCCTGGTCGCATGCCCATGCTACACCTGGCGCAGACAGGATGACACTGGACAATATCACCTTTTAGAAGTTCACCCTCAACAGGATCAATTATACAGATCTCTGGACACTCACCAGGGAGACCACAGGAGGATACTCATGGGAGCAGACCACAAAGGTTCAATAGCTATTTGCATATGATTATATAAAATAATACTTTACCAAATGAGCTCCAAGCACAAGAGATTTGTTGTTGCTGTGTCTGTAGTCTTTTCCGTTGGTCTTGTTTGTGAGTTTATTTGTCTTTAGGAAGGTAAGGGAGGGTAGAAAAGGTGGAACAAAGGGTGAACAAATACAGCTAGCTATTACGTGGGAAATGAACTATACAACTTGTGGGTGGGGACCAACTGGGAGAGAGTGTGGGAAGGGTTCACTAGCAAGGGGTTCAAAACAGACGTACCCGTCACCTGCCTTGAGCAACAGGAAACCCTTTGTACATCACCTTTAGGATGAAATAGAATAACCAGTAAATACATTTGTTAATTCACCCCAAACCTCCTGGCCTGGCGGAGGCTGCGTGGAGGAAGGCCTCCAAGGGCTCCCAGGTCGGGAGGTATAATGAAATCCTATGCCAGCCCGTCCAGGAGCTCAGCTCCCCCTGGTCACAGGCATGGCCGTAGCCCCAGCTCCGTCCCTGAGCGTTGATGCTCTACCACGTGAGCCAAAGCTCCACTTCTGGCTTTTTTTTGGTGCTTACTTGGAGATAAGAATCTCACAGGCTTTCCTGCCCAGGCTGGCTTGAACCCCAGGTCTCAGATCTCCACCTCCTGAGTGGCGAGGGTGACCGTCACTGGTGCCTTGACCTTTCATATCACTGTTTTTTAATCTATGAGAGACTACGTGTAGAATTTCTCAATTCTCAAGGGTTCTTGACACATCCCCTCTGCTCCTAAAGAGATGCCTTCAAAGTGAAGAGATGCAGCAAGCTCAGGCGCACCCGGTGTGCCGGGGCCAGTGACTGCTGGGGTCAGTGACTGCCGGGGTCAGTGACTGCCGGGGTCAGTGACTGCTGGGGTCAGTGACTGCTGGGGTCAGTGACTGCTGGGGTCAGTGACTGCTGGGGTCAGTGACTGGCCGGGGCCAGTGATGGGGGTCCCTGTGCTCCTCTCTCTCCACCCTACAGTTTGGGCCACTGAGCCTTTAAACTTCAAGGCCCAGGGTGGCTAACCCATGATGTGCTGATCTCCATCCTCACGCAACGTGAACGGCCAGAGGAAAGGGGGCAAAAGGGTCCTCTGCCTGTGAGCACCCTGGAAGTCAGTGACCACTCCAAAGGACAGCACACCAGCCTGCCTCTAGGGCCGGCAGCTCAGATCTTGTTCATCTGCTGTTAGACCCTGACGGTCTTTCACTGCTGTGTCTTCTGTCTCTTCAAGACCCAAATGATCCTGCCACCCAGGGAGCCAGGAGCTCTGAGATTTCCATGACCCTACCAGCTGCTGTGTTCTTCCGTCAGACTTGTTTCCCACCAAGATTGAGAGGTGAGCCTCCAGGTGCCTCCTGCTGAGGCCTGCCTGGTAGGTGCCTGGAAACAACTAGTACTCAGTGTTCCTTAGAGCAAGGAAGCATCGGCTGACGAGATCATTTCAGAAGAGGGGTGTCTCAGGTCGCCTGTTGTTCCGTTCTTTCTGCACCCAAATATCTGAACATGTGCCTTCATTTAACCAATCAGTAAGGAGCAAAATATTCCTCCCATGATCATTCTCCTGTATACGTAACTATAATAAAGATCAAAAACACCAGCACCCAAAGAGACAGGAAGACTTAGTTCTTTGATTTTAACAGTTGAGTAAGCTGAGGGTCATCCAGAGATTCTAAGTCATTCCTTGGAGAATACACTTCCAGTCCTGGCTCCTACCACCAAATCTACAGCCAGAGTTGGCGTGGGATGAGCTCACTGGAGGCAGGCTGTCTCCAGAGACTTGCCAGCAAGGCCTCTCTCACTCTCAGAAGTGTCCCACGAGCATGAAAGAAATGCAAATCAAAACAACATCGAGATTCCACCTCACCCCAGCTAGAATGGCTATAATCAAGAACTCTAATAACAACAGATGCTGGAGGGGATGTGGACAGAAGGGAACCCTACTGCATTGTTGGTGGGAGTGTAAACTTGTTCAACCACTTTGGAAAGCAGTATGGAGATTCCTCAAAAGACTCCACATGGAGCTCCCCTATGACCCAGCAATCCCACTTTTGAGCATTTACCCAAATGTTTACAAACAAGACCACACTAAAGCTACCAGCACAACTATGTTTATTGCAACATTATTTACCATAGCTAAGATATGGAACCAACCCAGATGCCAATGGAATTCTATCAGAATTCTTTCTGCCTCCATCAGAAAGAATGACATTGCCTCATTTGTTAGGAAATGGAAAGACTTGGAAAAAATTATATTAAGTGAAGTAAGCCAGGCCCAAAGAAACATAGGTCCATGGTTTCCCTTATTTGCAATAACTAGTATAAGTCTAGAACAAGCAGAAAAGGTCAAAAGCTATGTACATATGAACAGATAAGATGATGTTAAGCAAAATGAACCCCAAGATAGGGACGCAAGAGGTTTTTATCTTTGTTGCTGTTGTTTTTATTGTACTATAGTGTACTACGTGATTTTTTTGTTTCTTTTGTATATTCTTCTCCCATGGTACAACTCCTGTTGTCACTGTATTTGATTCTGGTGCCCTGCATCTTGTATATACCTTTTTCTAATTTGGAGAGAGGAAGGGAAATAACAAAATGCTGAAATAAGGATACAGGTTGACCCATTGTAACAATGAGATGTACAAGACACTATGTTGAATAAAAACTTTACAACTTTGGGGGAGGAGTTGTGGAGGTGGGGAGGGAAGGGATTGTAGGGGAAAAAGCAAAGGAGGAGGTAATAATGCTCGATAGGCAATGTGCTCATTACCTTACTCATGTAACTGTAACCCCTCTGTACCATATCTTTACAGTAAAAAATATATACAAAAAGTTCCCACTTTTTTGTACATACATCTTCTATGGATGTATGTCCATTGGATTGATAACTAAAAGAAATACAGCCATCCGGAAGAAGGAAAATTAATTATACACAGCCTTAGCCCTTCAACCCAGCACTAGGAAAACCTGACCATGAGCCTGAACCCTGTGCTACTTTGTATTCCTCAAACTTCCAGAGCTCTCCAGGATCTTCAATAAGTTACAAACCACTAACCCCACGTAACAGCCCCTCCCGCCCGTGTTCCCTGAGCACCTGTCCCAGGAGACTATCTGCTAGTCGGCTGTTTCCCTCTTTTCCTCCTCCTCCTCCTCCTTTTTTCACTGTACCAAATGGTTCCTGTGAAACCCAAACCCATCCAAATGGGTTCAGGCACTTGCTGTCTGTCTTTGTTTTTGGTTGTTGTTGGGTTTTTTGTTTTTTTGCTTTTTGTTTTGTACAAGCTCCCCAGGGGCCCTCTGGTTTTGGCAGGATTCTGTGGGGTTTGTCACTTCTCAGAAGTATAATGATGACAAATCCCAGGGGGCAGGGGAGTAGGAGGAGACCTGGGTGGGGGGAGAGGGGGAGGAGGAGAGACTGGGGACGAGGGGGGGAGAAGAGCAAAAGGAGGAGAAAGAATTGTTCACCACAAGACCACAGGGACAATCGGCCATGGGAATGATTTCAGTTGAAGCAACAAAAGCTGTTTTGTTTCCTGAGCTCTCAACTGAGCAGCATTTGGCGGCAAGGAAAGGAGAGGGTCCCTAGGGAAAGACAGGGCTGGGGACTGGGCTGGGGAGGGCAGGGCTGGGGAGGGCAGGGCTGGGGAAGGCAGGGCTGGGGAGGGCAGGGCTGGGGAAGGTAGGGCTGGGGAGGGCAGGGCTGGGGAGTCCACACCTCCACTGACCACAGCCTGTCATCCTGAGCACCTGAGGCCCAGAGCCCCAGACCAGACAAGGCTGGGGGCACCTGCTCCAAGGGGAGGGACATACGGAGACAAGGAGATACCTCAGGGGTTGGGGTGGGTACCCCTCTTCTCCTTTTCCCCTCCTCCCTCCCCCCCCCTCTCTCGGAGACCATCTTCTTTCCTAGAGACATGAAATGAAGGTTTAGAACCCATGAGGTAGCACAACGCTTGGGGAAATTGTAGGAGGAGAGAAACAGGAAAGGAGAGATGCGTACTGTAACCGCAGAAGCCTGGAACCTGATCTCGGGCTCCAGTTTCTTTTCCCACGCGAAGCAGGCCCTGGCTGCCTTCAAAATGGAAAACAGTACTCACATGAAAAATGGGGGTGGGGGGTTACAATTTCCCACTGGAAGGATAGGGAGGATTAGGGGCCATAAAACAGCACTGCGTCGTGTCTAACTCGGCGCTCAAGAAATGATTGCTCTCCTTGGTGATTTTACGAGCCTCTGTGTTTGATTAGCAAAGGGGTCTGACTTTTTCTGGGAAGAAGTAATCGCGTCCGTTCTGTCCCAGCAAGCCAGTTCTGAGGTGTCTGTGCATGCAGTCCGGGGTTCGGAGGAACGGGGTACTCCATTTAGCTAGAATCCTTTCTGGCCTACCCCAGCCTAAACAATGAGCCGTGGCTATCATCCACGTTGGAAAAGGGGAGGCGTGGCTGGCTTTGCACTGATGGCCTGGTGTCAGGGTTGTAAGGAAAAACACAAGTGCATCAGCCACTGGAGAGACCCCGAAGGAAGACATGCTGGCCATCATGAACAAGGAGCTTCATCCTAAAGAAACGGGACGTCTAGGAGGGAGGAAGCAGGTGACCTTGAAGGTCAGAGGACCGAGAGATGCTCCCCTCCCACCTCCTCCCCGGTTTTGGTCCCCAAACCTGAGAGCTGACACTGAACTTTGCCTCTCCATTATCCTCCCTCCTCAGCTCCTGGCTTGCAGAAGGCTTCTCAGCCTGTCTCTGCACAGCGCCCTCCGTGTCTGCTCTGAACAGGCCGGGACTTGTTTTCCAAAGACAGTGGGGCCTGGGTACCATGTTTCACTTCCTGACACCATTAATTGGCTTGTGAGTCAGAGCTGTAATGAAGACAAGTTTAGGTGTCTCCTCCAGCTGTCGGGGGAAATGCGTGCACACAGGCCCAAAGCCACAGTGGGAGGGAGAGGCAGAGAGATGCGCTTGGTTTACTGGGCCACGCGGTCTGCAGATAAATGGTCAGCGCCATGGAAATCCTCTGTGGACAGACCACACCGTTTTTCTGCTGTTCCCACAGGTCCTTAGATGACACAGATTCTCCCCCACAGTGGCTCGTTAGTAGCAGGAAGAAGTGGGAGGCATAAGAGTGAATCCAAATGAATTACACCATTGCAATGGTGTAACTCTTGTGACCAACGAACTCCCAGTTTAACAAAATAAATACCGGGGAATGGAAGCTCCCGTTGTCCTGTGGGTGGGGGAAGGGAGGGTCAGAAGAGGGGGAGAGATCCCCTGAACCGGGGAGGGAAAGGGTAGGCTAATATGTAAAAATGGAACGAAGTGGTGGGGGAGGGGGAGATGAGCGAGGAAGGGTGGACATTGCACAAGACTGCCAAATTGAAAGCTATTTGTACGGTGTTTAAAGATGACTTTAAACATTTAAATGTTAAGAAAAACACAATGAAAAAACGAAATGAAGTAAAACTGAATGAAATGAAATCTAAAATGAAATAAAATTAAATTGAAAAGGCAAAAAAAAAAGTGAATTAAAAATAGCCACATCAGGGGGCTTAAAGGAGAGCAGCAGGCAGGCTGGTCTCTACCGGATAACAGCAAGGATGTGGAGTACCTGTGAGGGTCAGCAGCTAGGAGCAGGTGTCAGAAGGATTTGCCCAAAAGGAATACCTCCCAGACTGGAAGGTCAGTCATGGGGCTTGAACTCTGGGGCTGGGCGCTGTCCCTCAGCTCTTCAGCTCAAGGCTAGCGCTCTTCCACTTGAGCCACAGCACCACTTCCAGCTTTTTTCTGCTTAAGTGGTGCTGAGGAATTGAACCCAGGGCCTCATGCATGCGAGGCCAGCGCTCTACCACTGAGCCACCTTCCCAGTCCCCTCCCAGACTTCTTGGTCTCACAGAAGTTCATGGTCCACGAACTCCTGGATCTAGCCAGTTAGTCTAAATAAATAAATAAATAAGACCCGATGAGTGCATCATCTCGGACAATTTCAAAGTTCAACGATGAGTCTCGGATGGTTGGCCTTTCTCATAGCTCCGCCCAGCAGCTCTGTCAGGCTTCATTTCACATCTCCCGGCCTTGAGGCTTTATGGTTGCAGGCCCAGCTGCAATCTCACTTGGATTTTAAAATCCCCTGGTCTGTTGTATTGTTTACAACTAGCAGGAGGCTCATCTGCGGTCCTTGGGAGAGGATGCATTATGACATCACCTAAGGAAGTTATGAAGTACCCCATCTTGAGAGTCTCCCTTAAGGACTCCACTCCTGAAAAAGTTCGTAAATCCCAATGTTTTTAAGAAACCAAAGTGGAGAAAGGCACAGGTCAGATAAAGTCTAACTCCCTCAGGCAGGGACGAGGGCCTCGCTCCTGGGGGCTGACAGACCAGCGCCGCGCTGCTTGGTTATGGGCTCCTGGCACTGGGATATGAGAAGCTGGGGGTCTGAGCTGGGCAGGGGGCTGAGCCAGGGCTGCATGGCGCTTCAGAGAGCGGGGAGCACCGAGGGGAAGAAGGGCTTGCTTCACACGGGGTGGTCCAGGTGTCGAATTGTCTGGCTCCAGCCCAATGCCTCCCTGTGGCCCTGGGGAGCGGCCTCACCCACTCTCTGGCACCTTCTTCTCTTTCCCAGCAGGGGAAACGTGGCCTCCCCCAGGGCTACGTGAAGGCAAAAGGGGGTAATAGCCATCATGTATGTGGAATGACCCCCGGCACAAAGGAGGCACGCAGCATGGGTCAGATCCTTTCAGTAAAGTGACTTCCCCGAGTGATAGTTGCGTGAATTTGTCATCTCTCAGCACGCTGGGCCTTGAGGCCTCGCCCATAAGCAGGAGAGAACATCAACCCTGATCCGGGGGCCCTGCAAGTTGTGTGGGAGACACCGGAATTCCCTGTTGCTGCCTCTTTCTCCCTCAAGACGCGGAGTAGAGACTCTTCACCGCAGAACTTCCCAAAGACAGTCTTACCCAGGTGCCTCTCTGGAGCAGTCTGAGGTTTTTGTGCCACCATGGGAGTTGAGTATAGTTCTGAGGTTCGGAACCCGGGCTTCTGACCAGGTTGCCTCCGCTAAGTACCAATCAGATCCTTCCTTGGCGTTAGCATGTGGCAGGGATAAAATCTGGACGCCTTGCCAGGCAACAAAAAGCCCAGGATTTCCTGTTAAGCTCTGTTGCTTATTACACCACTCGTCCTGAATGCTGCCATCTACCCGAATAACGAGGTTATTTATCCTGAGCTGCTGAGCTAAGGGACAAAGGTTCATTAATTGGCATGGTGGCTATGCCACATCGAGTTTTCATCCTGGAAATTTCCAGTGCCAAGGCCGAGCCTGCATGATCAGTGGATGCTTCTCTCGCTGGAGACAGCATGCAAGTCACCACGCCACCCCAAGCCAGCTGTCATGATCCAGTGTTCATGGCGGTTTCATTGAACTTGATCTGAACCAGAAATATTTTGGGCTCCCTTACTCTTAAAGACAACCCCAACAGTTTCCACACTGAGATTCACACTTTGACACAGCTCACCGTGCCAGAGCATAACGTTTACAAGGGGAAAATAACTTGAAAGTGAAGGCAGACCAAAAAGGCATAATTACCCCGGGCGAACGGTTTTGTTCATTCCGTGATTACAGGAGGGTTCAAGCCGTATAATTTATCATAGCTCAGAACAATTTAAATCTCAGTTCTGCTCCTTTGAGAAACAGAGACACTTCCCTTTCTTTATTCCTTCTGACAGGCTATTCTTTGACTCTCAGCTCAGCTCTCGGATGGCACAGACCACCTTCCCTCCATCGCACCCAGAGGGAAAGAACGCCGACAAGCCAGACTGTGCCCTTGCATGTGTCAGCCATGCACGCACGGCCGCGGCTGTAACAGTTCCAAATGGGTGTCCGTTCTTCCAGGTTCAAGTATCAGTTCGCTTGTTGTGTGGCTGCTAATCACCTCTTAAACAAACAATTGCTTTATCTATGTACTGTGCCTCATTTCACTTGCAAATTATGTTGCTCCTAACGGCTTATTATGATCTATAATTAACAGTTTTGCTGAAAGCAGAGCTGCGCATGGAAGAGGACCCACATGCTATCTGAGACGTACTTGAAGCTGGAGTCCTTTATTTCCCTTACGTGTTCAGCACACGCCAAGGCCTCCCAGCTCCGAAGGCTGCCCTGTCATCTTTGGACCTCTGCGAGGTTAGCGGCAGAAAGTGGAAAGATCTCGAACCACGGCACAATTTCCATTCACCACTTTTAAATGATTAACCGAGGGCTTCTCAGATGTGGCCGCCATCTAGAATGACCAGAGGAACATTCCAGAAAGGCCCAAAGCAAGCTTTAGAGCAATTAACTCGGGATGCCTAAGGGTAGACGCAGGTCATGACAACAAACGCAACCAAGACTGAGGACTTCTGTGACAGACTTTCGCCCTGGAAAAACATGGGAGAAAGTTAGCAACATGAGAGAATTATGTAGTTCAAAGTTAGCATTAATGGCTCATGCCTGTCTTCCTAGCTACTCAGGAGGCTGAGATCTAAGGATCTGATTCAAACCCAGCCTGAGCAGACAAATCCAAGACATTCTTATCACTAATTTCCCACCAAAAGGCTGGACGAGGTACTAGGGCTCAAGTGGTAAAGAACCAGATTTGAGCAAAAAAGCTAAGGAACAGTGCCCAGGCCCCTAAGATCAAGGACCAGTACCGACACCAAAAAAGAAGAGTTGGATGTACGCAGTCACACTAAAATTTAGGTCATTTCCCAAGACCATGGATTCTCTCTAGGCTAGCCGACATATAGAAGATTCCTTTTGTTTATCTCTTAGCATACCACCAAGCAAGTAGCCAAGTTGATTAAAAACACAAAATCTCCCCCTTGGAAACAGGCCTTTGGAGCATGGGATGGATGATCTGGGTGTATTCTGAGGAAGAAGCAAGCTGTCCCTACGGTCTGACCACGGTGGCACATTCTCTGTGAGACTTGGCAAAGTTAGGAAAGATAAAGCCCCGGAAGCCTGTGCTGACACGTTCGGGTTTGGATCTCCACCTTCCCAGGCTGTGAGTGAAGCAGGGTCTTTCGTGCATGTCACGGAGCTGGGTCTGAGCTTGGGGCCGTGAGATCAGAACTTCAGACCCCAGGGACTGACTTTCCTTTGAGGTGCGGCTCTGCCGGAAGTGCTCCTGCTGATCTGATTGAGAAGCGTGGCCCTTGTGCCTTCAGTGTCCCCTGAGTCCCGACTGCTCCATCCCTTATTCCTCATTCCACCAACTCTTCTACCCAAGCACAGGTAGAGTCAAGGTGGAATATTCCAACCCCCAAAGCCACCATAGCAGAAGGGTTGTTTTGAGCTCCTCACAATGAAGAAACAGCAGATGATGCCAGCAAAGAGCTCTGAAGCTCCTCCCATTTGTCTAAAAGCAAGACATACATTTCCACTTCCTCCCTGGTACCAAGAAGAAGAGGTGCAACTTGGCAGACGTTTATCTACCCAAAGACGGCACCATCAGAAAATCAGAAATCTTACTCAAATAATTTCTCACCCAGTAGTTTCCCTTCCACCACTGATCATCTCCAAAAGACTAAAACCTCTTTCTTGATGTTGCCACAGCTCTTTCTTTCTGTCTCTGTCTCTGTCTCTGTCTCTGTTTCTGATTCTCTCTCTCTCTCTCTCTCTCTCTCTCTCTCTCTGTCTCTAACATGAAGGACTGAATACTGAGCACATCCCTAGTCCTGTTTGGATACTTCTCTGTCACATTATTTTCCTTTTAGATGCTAAAGGAGACTTGTAATCATCCCTTTCAGTGGTTTTAACTTTTTCCCACCTATATGTAGACTGTGCGTGCCAATACATTTTGTTTTCCTCTCGTTAGTCTGCTTTTTATGGGTTTAATATCAGTGACGTCAATCACAGACCCTACGATGGTAAAATAAAAATTGTCCATCCTTGGAAAATAAGAAAACATAAGGGTTTCATTTTGCATTTGGGGGCAATCTTCTCTTCAAATCTTTCTACTCTGTTTGCCAAATATACAACACATGCTCTCGCTCTCTCTCTCTCTCTCTCTCTCTCTCTCTCTCATTCATCTGTGTGTGTGAGGGGAGAGAGAGAGAGAGAGAAAGAAAGAGAGAGAGAGAACAGCTATTTGTTATCTAATTTATTGGTTATCAACTATGCCTGGTCGTTGCATTCTACTAGAGAGCTTTCTAAATTATAGTTTCTTTGGCTCCGTCAGCTGACTGTAATTCAGTATTCTTGGAATGAGGCCAAATGAGGCTGATGTTCATCCACATTTGGACTCCAACAATCCAATTCAGCACTGACTTCAGATCGGACCATGGAAAGGGAAAGAGTCCTCCACAAGAGACTTGCACAGGGAAGACAGAAGCGGGAAAGGAGGTGGGCATTTCTTCAGTGCCAGTAAACAGCCATCTGAGCACACAGAGACTCAGAGGCCAAGGCCCTCATGTCTGCAGTCCATCACCAGTGCCCAAGTTGTTCCCAGAGATGTCAGGAGACAGGACTACTTTGCGCCATTGTTAAGATTCCTCATCTTCCAGTAAATGCTGTACCAGAAGGGCCATTCCTCCACTGCATCCCTCAAATTCAGAGGTAAAGGAGGAGCAGGGATTGGAGGAAAGGGAGAGGGAGGAAGAAGGATGATGAGAGGGTTGAAGAGCTTCAGATGCAGAAGAGAGATCTCATATTAGCTACAAACCACCTCAATACAACCTCTCTCTGAGCTGGCGCAGCAGGCAGAGCTGGGAAGGTTCAGCTCGCCCCTCAGAAGTCTCTCAGTGGCTGGTTTGCCTCACACATTTCTCCTTACTGAAAAAAAAGGGAAAACACACAAATGCGTGCACACACATACACATACACACACACACACACACACACACACACACACACACACACTGCAAGGCAAGAAATATTGTGACTTAAATTGCATTCATGAGATTCTCTGATTAAAAAAAATCAATTTGTCAGATCAATTTTTCTTAAACAAGTTCATCATACTCTAGAGCAATGAGCCAATCAATAGGGAATGTTTTTCAGCCTCTTCCAAGCCTTCCCACTTCAATAATTGCTCGAATTTCATATCGACAGGCCATAGGATGCTTTGAAGGCTGAATTGATCCATTAGCCTGTGGTGCTACAAGGCAGGAAGGGCCACACACTAATGCTGTAATGCTGCCCTCACCCCCCTCCCCTTCCCAGGGCCAGGGCTGAAATCAAACAAGAGGGAAGCCATTCCATGAAGCCTTACACCCTGCAGGAGCCTCTACTGGCAGTCCGGGGGGAGCCCGTCAGGAAGAAGAACCAAGGAGTAAGGAAGCATGTGGGCGGAGAAGGAAGAGCAGGTAGCACAGGCCGGGAGACGGGGAATGCTGGGACCTCTCACGGCCTGAATGTGCCGGCTGGTGACATCCCAGATGCAGGGCAGAAAAATCAACTTGAAAGGACTCCAAAAGCAGAGCTGAACCATGCTCATTAGGGCTTTGGCCTTGAACTGTAGCTCAGAGCTCCTCTGTAACCCAGAAGCGAGTCATCCCTGCGTGTCTGGGGAAATGGAGGAAGGGAACCTGGTCCTGAGCTGTGAGGGAGCGAAGGCCAGGAGGTCCTGGGCATGGAGAAGACTCTTCTCTCTTGCCCCGAGGTAAAATTATTCATCTTGTAATCATTCCTGGACAGCTGTCCTGTGAATTTATACAACCCGCTAACTCTGCATGCTGTCGTAATAAGGATTACAATACACAAAGCATCGGAGAGAAATCAAGGTTTTGCTTCACCATAGCAAAATGACCACAGGGAGCCAGTCATACTGCCGTTCAGAGTCTGGCGTTAGTAACCGCAAAACAAAATCAGACAGTCGGAATATATTCTAAGACACTCTGGTAAGAAGCCCTGATTTGCTCATGACAAAGCCACCGCTAATCTATTAATCAGAGAACTGTTCATTAACTATCCTCCAATCACGGTTACACGGGCTTCTCATAAACCTGTTGGAAAGCAACGTCTGTGGAAAGCAAATTTGCACAGGAGATGGAATTGCCCGCCACATGCTAGCACGGTTAACCTTCAATTTTTATGTGGAAATTAGGTATGCCTTATTAAAACTCAAAAGCCAGGGTTTTACTGCTCTCAAATAAAAGCATATGTAGGAACATGAATTTCTATCAGGAGCACGAACATCTTACTGAATAGCAGGGCTTCACAGCATCGTTCTGGGACCGACCTCACCAGAGGACATGCTGACATGATTTCTGTGGCCACAGACAGCTTTGTACATGCACCAGACATCCCAAAGCACAGTCACATTGTTTTTTCACTTTCCATGAAAACCTTATTAGTAAGCTCATGTGGATATTTGGTCCGTCTCCATGTCATCATCAGGGTCCAAACTGTACCTCGTGCAATTATAACTAATCTATCTGCTGTGAATAGACAGCCGTAGTACCATCTATGTGATTTTCTACATGAGACGTGAAAGATGGAGGAAATGGAATGGCAGAGACAATGACTCTCTCACTAATAGAATTGCTCACTGTGTTACTAACTGAACTTGGGAGAGTCCGATCATATTCATCTGTGTATCTGTTTATTGGAGCAGATCTTCAGTGAAGTATGAAAAATTAACATTTAGCCTTCTACAGCAAACTATGGGCCACACCAGGCAGAGACTTAGTGATGGTGCCACCCTGAATCTGTGTGACAGTTATGTGGACAAAGTAGCCACCCCAAACTCATATCACATAAGGCATGGGGTTAATTCCTACACAGACAGACACATTCCCGACAGACTTCTGTGCTTTTCCTATCAAAAATGCCACCACGGTGAGTAACACGTGTGGCTGTCTCCCAGAAGCAAAGCCCACACCTCCATGAGCCACTGTATCCATTAACTGATGGGTATTCTAAAAGGTACACCTCCAAGGTGTGATTGGCTGGAACTGAAATAGGGTGCTGCCATCCATACCTTTTTAAGTTGTGTAGAAATGCCTGGGAGACAGTCTACGATAGGAACCCGCTGTTTATCTCGGTTCCTTTGGTTTTGAGGGCCTCACTGCGCAAAGGAGTCATGGGTTGGAAAGGCAGACTCCCAAATCTCAAACAAGACCCACAGAACCAAAGTCGACCTTTGAATAAGATGTCCAGATAATAGACATGAGAGTTTAAGAAGCACAGCTCTTATTGGCTTGTTTGTTTTCATATCCATTATCACTGAAAACTGACTCACAAAACAAAGAAATGCTTAAATTAACATGGTTTTTAACACCATCGTGATTTGGCTTTATGAACACATGTAACACTAGATAGTAATGGTGTAGCATATTACTACCCCACTATTTCTCAATGTTAATCCTCTATTTTCTGTCAGTTTAAATAAATATTCCTTAAACGTTTAAATAAACATTTAAATAAAGCATTTAGATTTTATTTTATTTTATTGTCAAGGTGATGTACAGAGGGGTTACAATTCCATAAGTAAAGTGGAGAGTACGTTTCTTATCTAACTTGTTACTCCCTCCCTCATTTTTCTCCCACTTTCCCTCCCCTCCAATGCCCCCCCAAGTTGTGCAGATCATTTCCAACATATCACCTTATCACTGTTCCATTGGTTCACCTTGTCCTTTGTCTCACCATTCTGTTGTTCCTCTTCCCTTCCCTAGTTCAGATAAATGTATATACAATACCAGGGCACCAACATCAAATACAGTGACAACAGGGGATAGTCCACAGGGGGAAGAACACACAAAAGAAACAAAAAACTACATCGTACATTAAAAACAAGAAGGAAAAACTTCTTGTGTCCATGTCTTGGAGTTCAATTCACTTAGCATCAGCTTATATGGTCATATGTACATAGCTATTGAACTATGCTGCTCATCTGCTAAGATTATCCTAGACGTACACTAATTATTACAAATAAGAGAAACCATGGGACCTATGTTTTTTTGGGTCTGGCTTATTTCACTTAATATGATTTTTTCCAAGTCCTTCCATTTCCTTATAAATGGGGCAATGTTATTCTTTCTGAAGGAAGCATAGAATTCATATATATGGAAAGAGAGAGAGATCTTGTGAGCTATGTCCTTTGCCATGCAGAAGCTCTGCAGTTTCATGCAATCCCATTTGTCCAACCTTTCTTTGATCTGTTGTGTTTCTGGGGTCTCTATTAAGAAAATTTTGGCCTGTGCCAGGGAGCCCTAGTGTTTCTCCTATTCCTTCCTGTAATGTTTTCAGAGTGTCTGCTTTGACTCCGAGGTCTTTGATCCATTTGGAGTTGATTCTGGTGCAGGATGATATATAAGAATCTAGCTTTCGTTTTCTACAGGTGATTAACCAATTTGCCAGCAGCATTTACTGAAGAGGCTGTCTTTCTTCCATTCTATTTTTTTGGCTCCCTTTTGAAGATTAGGTGGCTATAGGTCTGCAGGTTCATTTCTGGGTCTTCAGTTCTATTTCATTGGTCCTGAGGTCTGTTCTTGTGCCAGTACCAAGCTGTATAAAATTAACCCTCAAAAATCAATGGCTTTTCTGTATGCCAATAATGAGAAGAATGTGGCTGAAATCAAGAAAGCAACACCGGCGTGTAGTTGGGGAGATGGGAGGGAAGGGATGGTGGAGGAAAAACAAAGGAGGAGGCAACAATGCTTGATAGGAAATGTACTCATTACCTTGCTTATGCAACTGTAACCTCTCTGTACAGTATTTTTATAATAAAAAATGTATTTCAAAAAAAGAAAACAACTCTTTTGTAATAGACCCCTCCCCCAAAAAATAAAATGCCTAGGAGTTAACTAAAGAAGTGAAAGACCTCTATGATGAAAACCTTAAAAACCTCCCATGCTCCTGGATTGGGAGCATTAACATCATCAAAATGGCAATGCTAGCAAAGCTATCTACAAATTCAATGCGATACCTATCAATATCCCAACCTCTTTCTTCAATGAAATAGAAAAGGCAATCCAAAAATTCTTATGGAACAATAAAAGACCCCGAATAGCAAAAACAATCCTTAACAGAAAGAACAGTGCTGGAGGAATAATATCAATACCAAATTTCAAACTCTGCTACAAAGCCATAGTAATCAAAACAGCTTGGTACTGAATAGCACAAGAACAGACCTCAGGACCAATGGAATAGAAATGAGCCCACAGACGTATAGCCACCTAATCTTTGATAAGGAGCTAAAAAATAATAGAATGGAAGAAAGACAGACTCTTCAGTAATGGTGCTGGCAAAATTGGTTAATCACTTGCAGAAAACTAAAGCTAGATCCTTGTATATCACCCTGCACCAGAATCAACTCCAAATGGATCAAAGACCTCGGAGTCAAAGCAGACACTCTGAAAACATTACAGGACGGAATAGGAGAAAACCTAGGTCTCCTTGGCACAGGCTGAAATTTTCTTAATTGATTTGTATATTCCCAAAAATCTTTTAAAATATCTAACGTCTTAGAAAAATATCAAATGTCTTAAAAATTGGCCGGCTTGCCTGAGGAAATCTTAGGCTAACATTTTTTTCAAAGAAAAGAATATGGCGGATTCAGTTTCCCCATTTCCTTTCTATTATCAAGAAGTGAAAATAAAATATAATGTTTAATTATATTAGATTCAGTATATTCTTCTATGTTCTTCAGTTTCATTTCATGGATTCAAAATATGCATCTCTGATAACATGTACCAAATCTTTTAGGGTAAAAGATACTCATCAGGTTCGACAAATGCTCTTAGTGGTTTCAAAAGAAAAGATTCCAGGGTTGGCAGAGTTCCTTTAGCTCATGTCAATAAAATCACAGTTAAAGTAAGAAGACAAAGACTAGAAAAACACACTGCTATTCAAATACAAAAAGAAATCCTTGTAAGTCTCTTATCAGAACTTCAGTCCTTTACATCTGAAAGCATTTTCCTAGGAAGTATTTCATGTTAAGTGAAGGACACATTAAATTCAGGACATCAAATTACTGCCTGAGGAGGTAGACTATACAAAGATGATGGAAATAAGCTAAAGACTTTAAAACAAAAAGTAAGAAGCCAGATGTGGTGGCTCATGTGTATAATCCCAGCTGCTAAGAAGGTTGAGAGCTGAGGGTGGAGTTTCAGAGCTACCCCAGGCAGAAAAGTCTGTGAGACTCTAATCTCCAATTAATCACAAAAATATGCCAGAAGTGGAGGCATGGGCTCAAGTGCTAGAGCATTAGCCTTGAGAGAAAATCCTCAGGGACAAGGCCCAACCTCTGACTTCAAGCCCCAGAACTGGTACCAAATACATACATACATAGATACATACATATATACACGCATACATACATAATACATACATATGTAATACATACATACATACATACAAGAGAGAAGATGAGAGGGAAGGGAAGGAGGAGAGAAAGAAGGAAGAGGATAAACATGAAGAGGAGAGAGGAGGTGAAGGAGAAAGGAAAGAAAGGAGAGAAAGGACAAAGAGTAAGGGAGAAGAGGGAGGAGGGAGAAAAGAAACCTGGCCACTGGATACCTTGTCCCCATGAGAGCATCCCCGTGGAAAGAGTCGTATAAAGTGAATCATAGCATAATGATTACTAAGTGAACTTAATTTTTATTTTACCATATAAATCACCAGGAACTGAGTGAGGTTTCTATTGCAGTAGAAGTAGTTTAACTTTACCTAGATTTAAATGCAAGTCAATGATGGCATTAAGTAACAAAAAGGAATTGAGTGAGAACATTTCATCCACGTGAGATCTGAGATGCGGTGAGAGATTTCTCTGCTCAGTCTCAATATGGTGAAGAGGAAGGAAGCCAGGAAACAGACCACCAAGCAGCTCCCATAACACCTCCCAGTAGTTCTTAGGAGACTTGACCTAAAGCCTGATCTCACCAATAACAGATGAAAAACCAGAGAAGAAAAACCTGTCACTGCCATACACAGCATCCACTGCTTTCCTTGGGCTGTCTTGTTTACAAGTAGTTATTGTTGGGAAAAAAAATTTTTTGGGCCCGGTGGTGGGGTTTGAACTCTGGGCCCGGGCGCTGTCCCTCAGCTCTTCAGCTCAAGGCTAGCGCTCTACCACTTGAGCCACAGCGCCACTTCTGGATTTTTCTTTTTGCTTATGTGGTGCTGAGGAATCGAACCCAGGGCCTCGGGCATGCAAGGCAAGCGCTCTACCACTGAGCCACCTTCCCAGCCCTGTTGGGAAAACTTTTTACTGTTCAAGAAAGGCAAACTAGAGATAGCCTATTGAATCTAACCCTTGAGGATAAAGACATTTTAAGCCTCAGACCTTAAGTAACTTAAAACCTAGATGGAAAATGAGTTTGTGGACAAGCTTTATGTATATAGACAACATTTCTTAGGCCATTAAGTCTATTCCTAGTGTAGATAAATTTGAACTAGACCTAGATCTTCATACACTAGTGTGTGTGTGTGTGTGTGTGTGTGTGTGTGTGTGTGTGTGCATGCGTGCGCGCACATGCATGCATGCCCTGGTACTTGAGCTTGAACTCAGGGTCTTGCACTTTCACTTGGCTTTTTCACTCAAAGATGGTGCTTTACCACTTGAGCCACACCTTTACCTCCACTTCCAGCTTTCTGCAGATTAATTAGACATAAGAATCTCATGAACTTTTCTGCTTGAGCTGGCTTTGATCTGTGATTCTAAGATCCCAGCTTCCTGGGTAGCTAGGATTATAAGCATAAACCATCAACACCAAGTGATTTTTTTTGTTTTTATGCATGTGCTAGTATTTAGTCTTTAATTAATTTTTTCTCCATAAAATGAGACTAACTACTGAGGAAGAGGTTAATGAATTGAAAGTAAAGTGTTTTGCTGGTTTTCCGGAAAAAAAATAAAAATTTTCACTAAGCTGATTAATAGTAATATTACAGTGGAATTTATAGGGGACTAAGATAACTATTCTACATTTTCTTGGCTAACCATCTCTTCTTCCCTCAAGATATCACCCACAAGAATAAGTGTATAAGCCATATGTCATTAAATAACACTTTGTTCCCTAGATTGCATTTGGGATAGATATGACTAACAAGGCCAGACAACATCCCTGTACAAGAGTGTCATATACATAATGAGCAGAGTTCTTCCCATTGTGTTCACTAAATTTTACCAGAGAAAATCTATCTGCAAAGCACACTCAAGCAATAAGAGTTGGCTGAAGGCCCAAAGAAACATAGGTCCCATGGTTTCCCTTATTTGCAGTAACTAGTATATGTCTGGGACAAGCAGAAAAAGTCAAAAGCTATGCACATATGACCAGATAAGATGATGTTAAGTGAAATGAACCCCAAGATAAGAACACAGGTGTTTTTTTCTTTCTTGCTATTGTATTTATAAGGTATTTATATTGTATTTATAAGGTACCATGTGAATTTTTTGTTTCTTTGTATGTCCCTCCCCCACGGTATAACCACTGTTTTCACTGTATTTGATGTCGGTCTAATTTGGAGAGGGGAAGGGAAAAAACAAAATATTTAAATAGGGATACAGGTTGATCCGCTATAACAATGATATGTACAAGACACTATGTTGAAAAATGAACTTTATAATTTAAGTGGGGGTGGGGTGTAGTTGAGGTGGGAGGGAAGGGATGATAGGGGAAAACAAAGGAGGAGGCAACAATGCTTGATGGAAAATGTACTCATTACCTTGCTCATGTAACTGTAACCCCTCTGTACAGCATTTTCACAATAAAAAACTTATTTTAAAAAAAGAGTTGACTGACTGACTAGCTAGCTAGTATCATGGATGGATGGATCAATGGATGGATTGATGGATGGAAGGATGGATGGATCAATGGATCAATGGATTGATGGGTGTGTAAGTGGGTACCTTGATGGATGGGTGGATGGATGGATGGATGGATGGAGAGAGGGAGAGAGGAATGGAGGGATGGGAAAGATATCTGGGATTCCAGTTCTTCAAACCCCTAGGTTGTAACTTCAATCCTAGGAGTTGTACCTATTTCCTTCCAAGTTATGTGCACAAACATTCCTGTTTTTGTTTAAACTAGTTAAATTGATTTTCTGTCACTTGCTGCCCACATTCTGAATAATATAGCATTCTATGTAAACAGAATACTGTTTCTGACACCAAAATATTGCTTTTCCCACTGACAATAGGCAATTCTCTGTGGATTCATTTTCAGACTCCCACCTCTCCCTCAATACTCCAGTCCCCATTCTCACATGAGTCTTTCCTTTGCTGCAGCTACATCAGAGTGTCCTTCACCAATACTGAGAGCAAGTTCCAAGCTTTACAACAACGGTTTCTGTCCTTATGACTTCCAAACATGGACAGGTTCTCAGAAGTGTCTTTCTATATTCACACATCTTTGAAAACTCATGAACACCTCAGATTCATGAAGTTCCTCTGGGCTGGCCTTATTAAGAGAACTGCTAATACGAGCCACAGCTTTCCCATGTCCCTGATTGACATTTGACCCTAGACAGATGCTACCTGAAACTGAACTCAAAGCCATGATGACTCTTGGGTGATTTCATATTCTGTATATAAAATAAGGTCATGTTTTGGCATAGTGCTTAGTGGACACATGCTAATGTCAAGCCTCTCAACTAACAGGGAATGGACTGAATTCAAAAATAATCTTCCTACCAGACACTAGGAGCTCCTGAGATCTGAGGATCACAGTTCAAAGCCAGCCCAGGCAGGAAAGTCTATGAGATTCTTTTCTCCAATTAACCATCAGAAAACTGGGGGTGGAGCTGTGGCTCTAAAGTGGTAGAGAGCTAACCTTGAACAAGAGCTCAGGGATAGGGCCTATGCTCTAAGTTCAAGCCCCATAACTGACAAAAATAAAAATAACTTTCCTAGTGACCAAAGAAGATATGTTCAATGGAAAGAAGGAGATAGGGAGGACAGAGAAGGGAGGAAAAAGTAGGTTCTTTACTCTGGATCCTGGGCTAGAAGGATGCAGCATTATGCCCACAGAACATTTTCAAAGCTAAGCAGTTCACACTTTACAAAAGGGAAAAAATGGTTAAAGTTACCTAAACTATAAAAGCAAACATGCCATATGAAACAATGTGGAAAAACACACCTACCATCTAGATTGAAGCAAGTATTTAGTCTTAAGTCATTAGCCAATAACATGCCACAGAGAAATAAATTTATATGGAGAAATAAATTTATCTTTCCCTTTAGAACCTATCTTCTTTTATGACCCACAATTTCACTCCTGGGCATTTATCCAATAGACCACAAATAAAGCCACACTAAAGCTACCAGCACAACCATGTTCATGGCAGCATTGTTTACCATAGCCAAGATATGGAGTCAACACAGATGCCTCTCAGTGGACAAATGGATCAAGAAAATGTGGTATATATACACAGTGGAATTCTATATTTCCAGAAAGAATGATGTTGCGTCCTTCATAAGGAAATGGAAAGATCCCCCCCCCCAAAAAAAAATTAAATTAGGTGAACTAAGCCAGACCCAAAGAAACATAGGTTGCATGGTTTCCCTCATTTGTTGTAGCTGGAAATTGCCTATAAATATACATGTAAACCCACTGGATGGTAAAAGTCTAAAAATTACACTTGGACATGATAAATTATATGGGACTCTAATCATTCACACAGTGAGACCAAAGGAGGATATTCTTAGGAGAGGATCACGAGGGCTCAATAGCTATGTGCATATGATTATATAAAATGATGTTTATCAGAATAAACTGCAAGGAATGGAAACAAGAGGACTTTTATTTTACTTTTTCCCTCTCTCCTATGTTGCTGTTTTTGTTTTCTGTATCTTTTGTCTTGGAGTAAGTTTATCTGTTTTGGAGAAAGTAAAGGGAGCACAGAGTGGGACAGAGGGTGACAAATACAGCAGTGATTCTCACCAGACACTGTGTTGAACATGAGCTATACAACTTGTAGGGAGGGGGATCAGGAGGGGAAAACTGGGAGAAAATGAGGAAAGAGGCGACACTGTTCAAAAAGAAATGTACTCCTTCATTACTTAACCTATGTAATGGCAAGCAACAATAAAATTTATATTTATAAAAAAACAGACCCCATTTACTAGAGAACAACAATAGTTGTCTCTCTAGGGAGAACATTATGTCTGGTATTATAACATCCATTTCTGGAACCTGCTCCTGGGACCTGATGAAAATCTGTGTCTGCCACATGTCTGTATCACCTCAGCGGGCTGCAGCTTCTTGAAGATTTCTTCCATTGCAAGCCTGCCTTTAAGATATGGTTTCCATGTCCTCTGGGCTAATTAAACCCAGCTGGGTCTGCATCTGTCCTCCTCAAGTATGAGTATTAAGCTGGCAAGAAAAAAAAAGCCATCAGCATTCATCATTAAAGCCATCTAGTGACTTTTGTAGGTATTAATAGGCTGAACAGGGCAATGGTGATGGTTCTCATTGAGCAAGCAAATGGTTAACACGTTAGAGAGAGCATGCATCCCTCCAAACGAGCAAATGCTTAACATGTTAGAGAGAGCATGCATCCCTCCAAATGAGGAAGAGCTGGGTGGGAATGTCAGATACCCATTTCCTTATTTACAAAAGAAGAACATCTACTACAAGTGGGAACAACATGTTATCATTTCCTATGCGGCACACTACTTATTCTGGCTTACATTTGGGAATGAAGAGAGATACAGTTACTATCGCTGCCACTTATTATCGCCCAAATAGTATCTCTATGGAAGTTTACTTAAGACACCTCTTAAGTGAATATATATTCATTTTTAAAGTGTTTTCCTTGAGCCAACCTTTTCTCCTCTTATTGGACTATTCTCTACACCCCTTGGCCATAAGATGCATTGAAGTTATATGCCTTTTCTGAATATAGTCTTTACTGAAGTTTATGCCAATTTCATGATGATCAAAACCATCTTTTCCTTTCAAGGCCAGGGAAAGAAAGGCTTCAGAGCTCCATGAGAAAAATTAACAGTGACATTATGAGTCTTTTTATAACATTGTTTTGTGGTCAGTTTATTTTCTTCTCTTTAATATTCCTCTGTCTAGAACCATTTGATGGTATTCACTGTAGGAATCACTGATGAAATCAAAGAGCCTGGTTTCGTGTTTCATCACTGGACATTAGTTTAGAAGCCATTTACCCTGTGCCCTGTGGTAGAGAACACAATCCAAATGTGTAAACCTCAGTGTTCTTTCTGGTGCAAAATGAGTTCAGGGATTGATTTGTGCAACAACCCACTCCACATTGCCTCTCTCCCGCTCCAGCTGAAGATAAGCAATAGCATAGGGAACTCATTTGCAGGCCAGTTTGAAAAGCAAGAGGACCAATCACAAAAAAACAGCTACAAGCTGGCGAAACAATTTTCACTTTTCCTTCCTGAGGCAAACGTGTGTGCTCACTGTTGTTTCCCCATGTGAATCGTCCTGGCCTTGGCACAGGCAGAATTTAGGCAGACCTGAGCAGGTGGAAGTTTAGGCAGGAAGTGAGCAAAGGAGGAAAAGTGACCATATAAGCCAGACTAGATTTCCTGAGCCAAATGCCACCCACACCTCAGAAGTCATAAGCAGCACAGATGAAAAATAGCCCATGCAACACATTCATGCATGTGCATATATACACACACATGCACACACACACACACACACACACACAAGCACACACACACAGGCCCATATTCAGAGAATATGAACACCATTGATCAAAAGAACTTGATAGTAAGAAGGACAGACAGCCACTAAAAGGCCAAATGACGCCTGAGGTAGGAGCTCACAGTCCCCCAAAGTTGTCCCTCTGTCCACTGAACACTGCCAGACAGTGAAAGAACAAACTGCCCCCCCCGCAAAAAAAATTTTAAATAGAACAAGAACAACTGAGGAAGAGAAAGAGAAAAAGAAAACAAAATGCTATGCATGGTGGCACATGCCCATGATCCCAACACCAGGGGACCATAAAACAGGAAGATGATCGAGTTCCAGGCCAGCCCGGGCTGCAGAGCAAAACTCTGGCTCAAAAAAAAAATTTTTTTTTTGGTCCAGTTGTGGGGCCTGACCTCTGGGCCTGAGCGCTGTCGCTCAGCTCTTCAGCTCAAGGCTAGCACTCTACCACTTGAGCCACAGTGCCACTTCTGGCTTTTTTCTTTTTGCTTATGTGGTCTGAGGAATCAAACCCAGGGCCTCATGCATGCAAGGCAAGTGCTCTACCACTGGACCACCTTCCCAGCACGGCTCAAAAAAAATTTTTTTAAGTAGAATTTTAAAAACAAAATAAATAAGGGGTCTAGGAAGTTGGCTCAGTGGTAGAGTACTTGCCTTGCATGCATGAGGCTCTGGGTTCAATACCTCAGCACCACATAAGCAGAAAAAAAGCTGGAAGTGGAGCTGTGGCTCAAATGTTAGGGTGCTAGCCTTGAGCTGAGGAGCTGAGGAACACTGCCTGGGCCCAGAGTTCAGCTCCCATGACTGACAAGAAAAATACAATAAATAATAAATTTTAGAAAGGGGACCAACACGCATGACCAGGACAACCAATGCAGATGCTGTCATTAAAAATCCACACCCTAATAAAATAAAATTGATAAAAAAAAATCTACATCCCCACTCTGGGCATGAATGTTGTAGAGTGTGGTTCTCCAGTCTCAAAGCCCAGACAAATGGTAGGATGGGACCCATTATAAGATTTGAAAATAGAATCCATTGTGTATATATACCATGTTTTCTTGATCCATTCATCTACTGAGGGGCATCTGGGTAATATACTCCCTATCTTACCCATGTAATTGTAATCCCTCTGTATGGTATTTTCACGATAATAAAAAAAAGAAAAAAGAAAATAGAATCCAAGAACCATAGGAAGAACCCAGTTGTTGCAGCCCTCAAGAAGGTGGATAACATGGCAGAAACTATCAAACACCTCTCACTCCTAACTCTCAATATTAATGGACTTAACTCTCCAATTAAGTGAGATAGAATGTCTAGTTGGATTAAAAAGCAAGATCCTTCTATCTGCTGCCTTCAGGAGTCACACCTTGCCCATAAAAAAAAAAAAAAAACATATTTTGAAAGTGAAAGGCTGGAACAAAATCTACCAAGCAAATGGCCCCCATAAACAGGCGAGAGTTGCAATCCTAATATCAGATAAAATAGAGCTCAAATTAAAATTAGTGAGAAGAGGTAAAGAAGGTCGCTAAATACTAATTAAGAGATCTTTCCTTCAGGAGGATATTTCAATTCTAAATATCTATTCACAAAACAACAGAGCACCCAAATTTATCCAAGAAACACTATTTCCCTCAAATCTCACATAGATCCAAAGACATTAATTGTTAGGAACTTTAACACATCACTATCCCTGCTAGATAGATCACCTCAGCAAAAACTCAACAGAGAAACCACAGATCTAAACAACTTCATAGATCAACTAGATTTAACAGACATCTACCGAATATTTCACCCAGCAGTATCAGAACACACGTTTTTCTCAGCAGCTCACAGAACACTTTCCAAAATAGATCACATTTTAGGTCACAAGCAAACTTGTCCAAATTCAGAAACATTGAATTCAGAAACCTTGCATGTTCTCAGATCACAAGAGAATAAAATTAAAACTCAACACCAAAAACCACCAAAGAAAGTCCTGTAACACATGGAGGCTGAACAACACACTGCTGAATCATGAGTCGGTCATGGAAGAGATTAGAAAGGAAACTCAAATGTTCATGATATTCAACAAAAATGAACTCACAAATGACCAGCTCCTCTGGGACTCAGCAAAAGCAGTACCCAGAGGCAAGTTTATAGCTCTGAGTTCCTACATCAACAAATTGGAGAGATCTGAAACAAATAATTTAATGAGACATCTGAACATCCTTGAAAAGAGCAGCAAGATAAACCCCAATCCAGTAGATGGAAAGAAATAATTAAAATTAAATCAGAACTAAACGAATTAGAATCCAAAAAAAACATAACAAGAATCAGCAAAACAAAGAGTTGATTCTTTGAAAAAATTGACAAAATTGACAAGCCCTTAGCAAATCTGATCAGAAAAAGAAGAGAACACACCAAAATAAATAAACTCAGAGATGAGAATGGAAACATCACCACAGAAACAACCAAGATTCAGAACATTATAAGGGAATACTTCTCAAACGTTTATGCTAATAAGTTTGAGAACTTGGCAGAAATGGACCTTTTCTTAGCAAATATCGACATGCTGAAACTAAACCAAGATGAGTTAAACCATCTTAACAGGCCCATATCAAGCATTGAAATAGAAACAGCAATAGGAGACCTCCCATCTAAGAAAAGTCCAGAACCAGATGGATTTACAGTGGAATTCTATAAGGCTTTCAAAGCAGAGCTCACACCAATACTCCTCCAACTTTTCAATGAAACTGAAAGAGAAAGTTCACTACCGAACTCATTCTATGAAGCCATCATAACCTTCATCCCAAAACCAGGCAGGGACTCATCAAAGAAAGAGAACTATAGACCTATTTCTTTGATGAATATTGATGCAAAACTTCTCAACAAAATTTTGGCCAATCAACTTCAACAATTCATCCAAAAAAATTATACACCATGATCAAATAGGATTCATTTCAGGGATACAAAGCTGGATCAATATATGCAAATCAATTAACATAATTCATCACATCAACAAGAGCAAGGATAAGAACCATATGGTTATCTCAATAGATGCAGAAAAAGCATTTGACAAGATCCAACACCCCCTTTATGATGAAGATTCTGGAAAAATTAGGAATCCATGGAACATTCCTCAATATAATAAAGGCTGTATATGACAAACCTACAGCCAGCATTATACTTAATGGTGAAAAACTAAATCCATTTCCTCTAAACTCAGGAACGAGACAAGGATGTCCACTCTCTCCGCTTCTCTTCAAGTTAGTACTAGAATGCCTAGCCACAGTAATAAGACAAGATGCAAACATAAAAGGGATCCAAATAGGGAAAGATGAAGTAAAACTCTCCCTCTTTGCATATGACATGATCTTGTATTTAAAGAATCACACGGACTCAACTCCCAAATTATTCAAGCTGATTCAAAACATTGGCAAAGTAGAAGGGTATAAAATTAACCCTCAAAAGTCAATGGCTTTTCTGTATGCCAACAATGAGAAAAGTGTGGCTGAAATCAGGAAATCGTAATAGCCTCACAAAAAATAAAATACCTAGGAATTAACCAAAGAAGTGAAGGACCTCTTTGATGAAAACTTTAAAAACCTGAAAAAGGAAATCAAAACAGAACTTAGAAAGTGGCAAAACCTCCCATGCTCCTGGATTGGAAAGATTAACATCGTGAAAATGGCAATATTTCCCAAGGCTATCTACAAATTCAATGGGATACCTATCAATATTCCAACTTCATTCTTCAAGAAAATAGAAGAGGCAATCCAAAAATTCATATGGAACAATAAAAGACCCGAATAGCATAAACCATCCTTAACAGAAAGAACAGTGCTGGAAGAATATCAATACCAAATTTCAAACTCTACTACAAAGCCATAGTAATCAAAACAGCTTCATACTGGCACAAGAACAGACCTCAGGACCAATGGAATAGAATTGAAAACCCAGAAATGAACCCACAGACCTATAGCCATCTAATCTTCGATAAGAGAGCTAAAAACATAGATTGGAAGAAAGACGGCCTCTTCAATAAGTGGTGCTGGCAAAATCGGTTAATCTCTTGTAGAAAACTAAAGCTAGATCCTTATATATCACCCTGCACCACAATCAACTCCAAATGGATCAAACAGCTCAAAGTCAAAGCAGATGCTCTGAAAACATTACAGGAAGGAATTGGAGAAACCCTAGGTCTCCTTGGCACAGACCGAAAATTTCTTAATAGAGACCCAGAAACACAAGAAATCAAAGAAAGGTTGGACAAATGAGATTGCATGAAATTGCAGAGCTTCTGCATGGCAAAGGACATAGCTAGCAAGATCAATAGAAAGCCCATGGATTGGGAGAAGATTTTCACTAGCCATACAACGGACAAGGGTCTCATATCTAAAATATACCTGGAACTCAAAAAATTAAATCCCCCAACAACAAATCCTCAAAGAAACAACTGCCCAATAAACAAGTGGGTTAAAGACTTACAGAGAAACTTCTCTGAAGAGGAAAGAAGGATGGCCAATAGACACATGAAGAAATGCTCAATCTCCCTAGCCATAAAAGAAATGCAAATCAGAACAACATTGAGATACTACCTCACTCCAGTTAGAATGGCTAAAATCAAGAACTCTAATAACAACAGATGCTGGAGGGGATGTGGACAGAAGGGAACCCTACTGCATTGTTGGGGGGAGTGTAAACTTGTTCAACCACTTTGGAAAGCAGTATGGAGGTTCCTCAAAAGATTCCACATAGAGCTCCCCTATGACTCAGCAATCCCACTTTTGGGCATTTACCCAAATGATCACAAATAAGACCATGCTAAAGCTACCAGCACAACTCTGTTTATTGCAGCATTATTTACCATAGCTAAGCTATGGAACCAACCCAGATGCCCCTCAGTAGATGAATGGATCAAGAAAATGTGGTATATATACACAATGGAATTCTATGCCTCCATCAGAAAGAATGGCATTGCCCCATTTGTTAGGAAATGGAAGGACTTGGAAAAAAGTATATTAAGTGAAGTAAGCCAGGCCCAAAGAAACATAGGTCCTATGGTTTCTCTTATTTGCAATAACTAGTATAAGTCTAGGACAAGCAGAAAAGGTCAAAAGCTATGTACATATGACCAGATAAGATGATGTTAAGTGAAATAAACCCTAAGATAGGGACACAAGAGGTTTTATCTTTGTCATTGTTGTTTGTAAATACTATGTGATTTTTTTTGTTTCTTTTGTGTTCTTCCACCATGGTATAAACCCTGTTGTCACTGTATTTGATGTCAGTGCCCTGCATCTTGTATGGACATCTTTATAATTTGGGGAGGGGAAGGGAAATAGAATGCTAAAATAAGGACACAGGATGACCCATTGTAACAATGAGACATACAAGA